>NC_052502.1:19349957-19585831 GCF_016617805.1 Bactrocera tryoni
AGCCATATATGTGAGGATAGGATAGTTGGCTGATACCTCAGCATGTCGAGGGATCACACTTGGATTCTTAAGTACATACCATTGGGAAGCCAGACGTAAAACTCCTGTAGTTGAATATCAGTTATAAACAGAAATACCCCGAACCTATTACAAATCCGCTCAAGTGTTGGATTTCTATTTCCGCTACTTCACCTAAGTAGATGTGTAAAAGTATAGTAAACGAAGCTTTTCAGCCTTGATCTGACAAACGCGGTACATTCGAAGAGAAAATGTTGAAATCCTTTTATCTCAACTTCTTGAAGTTGAACCTTGCTAAGAGCGAAGAGTTTTCTACACTTCTTACAATTTACCGGGCGACGGAAGAATCTTGCAACTGCTCAACTGCTGTTAATTGACAAACGCCTACTGGGCTTGTCTGAGGCCCAACAGTCGAGTAGTGAACCACGAGAAGACAATGGAGCAGCATTATAGTTTCCAGCAATATCAAGCACCAAATCATAAGATAACTGATACTGGAGATAAGGGCTTCTTCAATCTACTGTTGGAGAACAAAATTCACTGGCCATAACAAACGCGCTATTAGTTCTGTTTTCTCCAGATTGGACAAAGAAGCGAAGGAAATGGATCTGACAGTGAACGAGGGCAAAATGAAATATCTCCAGTTATCAAACAAACCGTCGTCACACTCGCGACTAGGCTCTCACGTCACTGTTGACAGTCAAAACTTCGAAGTTGTGGACAATTCGTCTATATTGGAGCCAGCATTAACATCAACAACAACGTCAATCTGGAAATCCAACGCAGAATAGTTCTTGCCAACAGGTGCTACTTCAGACTGAGTAGGCAATTGATTAGTAAAGTTCTCTCTCGACGAACAAAGTCCACATTCTACAAGTCACTCATCAACCTCGTCCTGCTATATGCTGCAGAAGCATGGACGATGACAATACGATGTCGTACGAGTTATACGACGACATTGACATAGTTCAGCAAATTAAGAGCTAGTGGCTACGCTGGCTAGGTCATGTCGTCCGAATGAATGAAAAAACCCCAGCTCTGAAAGTATTCGACGCAGTACTCACGAGGGGAAGCATAGGAAGAGGAAGACTTCCACTCCGTTGGAAAGATCAGGTGGAGAAGGACCTGGCTACACTTGGAACTGGTACCAAACAGCGAAAAGGAAGAACGACTGGCACGCAGTTGTTAACTCGGCTATAACCGCGTAATCGGTGCCTACGCCAATAGAGAAGAAGAAGAAGAAGAGATAAGTACTCAACACATGTTTGCAATGGTCTTGAGCGCACAGTCAGCGAATTGGAGCCTCATATCGCTGCCTTTCTAAAGGAATGAATATTCAAGCCACTGAAGTAGGCTGCGCTCCGGAGCAGCAGATTTCCTACTACCTTTATGTCAGCCAAAGCCGCTTCGAAGACGATGTGGTGGTCGGGCTGATTCCTACTTATTAACGCTTATTTTAAACCGAGTCGAAAGTTTGCTTACCACGTCTTTGTAGAATTTAAGCATAAAGCTTCGTATCTTTTTTAACTCTGGACCCTTGAATCGCCTCACAAATATCGTGTTTTGCAAATAGCAGTAAAATAACGATGCCCGTCCAGGGTTAATGACACTAACTGCTTCGCAGATTTTTTTTTATGAGTAATGGCAATAATTTGCGTCTATAAAGAAGAAGAAGAATAGTAATGGTTCATAAAGCATAACAACAGGATTGTTCCTTAAGGTCTTTTATGGATTCGTTATGTTTACTTAATTATTACTATCTCCACTTCTGCTAAATATAGTCATGAATATTTCACAGAATTGCTCATTTCATCAAATAAACAATTTTTGTTGCCTACATTTGGGAGCGAAGCTAAAAAATTTAAGAGAAGAATATACGACAAAGTGATAAGTGAAAAACGAACTGTAATAACAAATATAGCAAGAAAATACATGTCTTTAACTGAATTTACCGTTATTATGTGGAAGTAGTTCAATAATACAGGTGAATTGCGACATAATCGACTACTTAACCGTGCAAAAAAAGGAAAAAAAAACTTGATTTAAAACAAAAAAGCTTGCGAACTATTTTTTAAGTATTTCACCAGCATTTCTCATTTATAAACCCTATTTTTAATATGTTAGTGCGCGCATGCGCTTTGCCTTAAAATGCGCTCAATATGCGCTACAGCACTCGAACGCAAGCTGCGTTGCCACTTCGTAAGCATGACTTTGCTGCGCGCGTTTTGCTCCATTTACTTTTATATTTCGTCATATAACTTGTTGTTGCTTGCATGTGTAACAATTTCAAATGCATAAAATGCAAATGATTGCGCACCACAAAGACCTGCGCACAACACATAATTATACAGTTTCGGGCTCACGTTGTTTTTGTTGCGATTTCGTATAATTTTTAAATGCACACATACACACACAAGTAAATGAAATGCACATTCACCAAAAGCGCCGCCTACATGTACAAGTGGCCAGAACAAGCGCAGCGCTGCATTCGACATTTGTGCGCGCTGTGCGCCTGCGCAGTTGCATTGTCGAACTGCAATTGCTTTATGGACACTAAAAGCTCGTGTGTAGTTGAGTGCTAAACGAAAGCACTTATTATTATGCATTTGTAGCGCATTGAGCTCACATAGTATGGTCGGCAAGCAGCTGCGCATGCGCACACCAAATGCGCTTACGGTATGAGCCATCATCATATTTACGGCAGATTTGTGAAGGTGGCCATAAATTTGCCTGCAACAAGCAGTCAGTCAGTTGGCGCTGCTGTTCTATTGTACCAATCTCTAGCAAAGACTGCACTCTATTCTATTGGTGAACTCCTGCTTTCGTAGCTCTTCTATGCAGTGCGCCGCCAGCTACCGTTGCCGCTAATAAATGGTCGCCTTTTTATTGCTTACTTACTTTGCCTACAAAGTAAAAGTCGCCACGCTCGAAAGTGCTAGGAAAAAGTCCACGCTAGCCGCGCTTGAAGCTGCCGTTGGCGGCCTCAAGCTGCGCTCTCAAGCTGCTGTGTATGTTGTGCTGTTGCTGCGCATGTGCTTACGGTACTTTAAGTGATTTTTTATTTCGGCTTTTTATTTACCTTTTACACTTTACACTTATTTCCTACTTTTATTTGCCTTTTACACTTTACACTTATTTCCTGCTTTTATTTGTTGTTTTTGTTTTTGTTGTTTTTTTTTTTGTTTTCGCCCGAAACAAACGACTTCTCGCTGACATTTCGTATTCTGCGGCAGTCCGCTTTGTCGCCGCCGTTCACATATGTCCAGTGTGGTCGCCTTTCACCTGTTGCCGCTGCGCAGTTGGCGGTAAATGGAGTCAAGGTTCAGTGTGGTTGTGCATGTGTGTGTGTGTCTCATGTCTGCACCGCTTGAATTTCGATTAACAGCCAGTTTGCGCTTAAAATCTTTTGTTTTTGCTTAATCGCGTGCGCTTTGTGATCCAATTTCTTACCCATTGAAATTGTATTTTAAATAATGAAAATACATAATGTTGTTGATTGTTTCATGAATATTGATACAAACAAGGTTTGTCCGGCAAGTATTAGGACCGAGTCGATTTAAAAAAATTATTCAACCAATCGTTATAATTCTTTAAAAACTTTCAAAATAGGCTTCTTCTGCGTCGACGGAAGGAATAGCCTCTGTCGTCTCAAAATGCTTGCCTTTCATCGGCCTTTTCAGGCAAGGAAACAAAAAAAAACCGGGAGGGCCACATATGCGCTGTAGGGTGGCTGCGGAAGCGTTGGGATGCCGGCCTTGGCTAGGAAGCTGCACACAAGAAAGACGGTGTGAGCCTTCCAATCGGCTGTAATGTCTTGTCGGACCCGATTGACCCACCGTTTGAGTCGTTTGAGAATTTACTTGCCATTGACGGTTTGTCCAGGAGGAACAAGTTCATTGTGAACGATGCCTTTAATGTCAAAAATGATGTTTGTCGAAGTCGCAAGACTCCCAGCACGGTCTTCATCAGCTATGTCTTCCCGGTCCTCAAAAAGACACTGCATTTTCGGTTTGCACCGCTCGCAGAAACACGTCACGCAAAAATGTTTGTGCTGACTCGGAACGCCCTCTACCGAATCCAGTCAGTATCACAGCAGCGGTATGTGCCTCTTGCAAGTGACTAAAAACTCCCCTCTAAGGGACCGTCACCCACGCTGGAACCACATTTGCATTACTTCAGGGTGGCACACCATTTTTCTCGTTGAGAGATTTACATCTGCGCACTTAAGGCCAGGTCCCTCTCTTTCCTCTGAGGCAAAATGGGTGCAAACTTCTATATAATTCCCCAGTTTGCTTCGCTCTTCGGCATGACGCTGGTTAAATTGTCCGCATTTATTGGGCCAACCAGGTCTTTTACGTCGGTTCGTTCTCGTTGCCATTGCACACATTCACAGAATGTATGTATGTTCAGCTTCATCTTCTGAGGCGTCGTTGTATAAGCATGATGGCTCTTCGACTTCTCCCATTCGGTGGGGGCGCTGTTTGAAGTATTCGTGATTCGTCGATTGCTCCGAATTTACGGCTTGTCCATGAGTTTAGGTCTTTTATTAGTTTGGCCACCTATCTACTTCGACTCTCATTCTCCCGTCTTCGTTGCCATGTTTTTATTGTATCTTTCTTTAGTTATTCTTTTGAGCTCTTGTTATTTGCGGACGTTTTCTTTAGCTCCCACAGCTTTTTCCTTTCGTTTGACAGGAGGTCAATTGGGGCATTAGCGCTTATAACTCATATTGCATCACCAGATTCTGTTCGGTAGGCCAATGCAACTCTGAGGGCTGCGGTGCGGTACACTCTGGCCCCAACCTTACGCTGGTTTTCCTTTTAAAGCATATCTGCCAAGATCTCAGCAGCGTATGATAAGACGCTGATTGTCGTCGACTTTAGAAACTTTCTCTTTTCATGGCAAAGGCCCCTGTGGTGGCCACTAATCTGTTAAGTTAGGAGGTGATCTTCGCTGCCTTTAATGCGGCGTGCTGAATTGGTACCCAGAGGGTTAGTCTGAGGTCCAGTCTTACACCTAGGTAATTTACGGCTTTTTATGTCGTAACAATAGCTGTAGTCGACTTACTTACTTATTTCGAGGTGTTAGTGTTTGTTAGCAGTAGGAGCTCTGTTTTTTCCGTAGCGAGCTGGAGGTTGTGTAAATCGAGCCATGCTTGCGATATCTTGACCTGATTAAGCTTTATTCCTGCTTTTTCTGTGCCTCATGCTGTAATTAATGCTGCAATGCAGTCCGCGTAGCCAATGTGGTACAATTCGTCTGGCTTTTCGAGTTTCAGTACATCACTCGACGAAATTTTTTTCAAGCGAGCGGTCTTTTGAGTTTTGAGAACAGTAAATAGTCGCTGAAGGATAGATCTAGAGAAAACGGGTGATGCAAAAGCAATTGGAATCCCAATTCATTGACCAATTTGTATTGGTGAAACAAACGTTTTTTTTCTTCAAATGGGCCCGTTTTTCGGCGATTTCGCCCTTCAAATGCCCCAATAACGAACGCTATGTAATGGTCGCTGAACGAGTCATCGAAAGTTGGACTCAACGGATGGACCATCTGAGACGTAGCCGCCGCCAAAAAAAATATTATAATAAATTAGTCAAGTAAACACCTTTTTAAGTCCAATATAAAGATAATAATATTTTTCTTAAAAAATAAAAATAATAAAGCAACACCAACAACAGTAATAACAAATCTGAACCGGTGGCAAATGGTGGCTGCGGCGCACAAATCATTGGTTGCTTGTCAGTCCATCAAAATTTGTGCAACGAAATGCCCGCGAGGTGGGTGATTGAATAAAAAATGATTAACCAACAACAAAAACAACACAATAATAATAATAGGAAACAGACAAAGTTCATTTGGTAACGAGCAGCCATGAAAAGTGAGTTCAGCGCATGTACGGTGGCGCGCATGCGCAATATGCACAACACTCGACTACCTGAATTAACGGTTGAAGCGAAGAGAAAGAGCCGCGGCCTGGCCCCGGAGGCCACGTAACAAAGCGAAAGGTGCCAGTCGAAGCTGCCATAGTCACTATGCTTAGAATAGAGTGGTGAATGGAGTCATACAATGCTTTATTATTGCTGTTGTTGTTGTTGCTATTTGTGTTGTTGGCAAATTATGGGCTGTCCGTGCCGGCAGCGTTTGCGACGAACAGTAGTTCGACGGCGTAGCTGTCGAGTCAGCAAGGCGGCAGGCGAGTGGGCCCGCTCACATACATACACACATACGAATATACACGAGCCAGCGAGCGCAAGACCATGCATTAGCGCCTGTAATCGGCGCACTTTGATTCTTATTAAGTGGAGTCTGCGCGGTGCCCGCCACTGCTAGTTATTGTTCTTCGCGCTTTTTGTTTTAGTAATTTTTGGTTTTCTTCTCTAAGCTTGTTGTCTGCTTTGTAGCCACGCCGGTGGTTGTTGTTGTTGTTGGCCGAAAAGCGTGCCACTACAACAAAATTGGGCGGAACGAAAATTGAGTGCTGCCAATGTGTTTCAATAACGGTTGTTTTTGTAATATTGTTTTCAATTATTGTTGTTGTAATCGTTTTTTGTTGCAATATGGTTTTCAATTGTTGTTGTAATCGTTTTTTGCTGCAATATGGTTTTCAATTGTTGTTGTTGTAATCGTTTTTGTTGCAGTATGGTTTTCAATTGTTGTTGTTGTAATCTTTTTTGTTGTAATAGTTTGTTTTTGTTGTTGTAATCGTTATTGTTGCAAAATTGATCTTTCTTGTTGTTGTTGTAATCGCTTTTGTTGTAAAATTGTTTTTTTTTTATTGTTGTTGTGTCAAATATCTACATTAGCAGTGCGGTAGCTGCTACCGTTTGCCGAAATGCTCCATCATTTTTGGCCCACGTTCGCGGCTGCTACTGGTCATTAGATCGTCTATCGGCTAGATCTTTGCAATCAATTTGAGTATAAGCGTTTTTATTTCAAACTAATGTGGCAGTTTTCTGCTAATAGAGTTTTGGCGGTTTGCACGGTTAACTGAAATGGAGATAATCAAAAGAAATATTTGATCTCTGTGAAGGAAAAGGGAGGCTGGATGGAAATTCAGGTAAAATTGCTCACATTTCTTCTTTATTTTGAGTATCCCTATGTGCTTCTGGAATAAGTTATGTTTTGCTGGTCTTCAGACGGGTAATTGCCATTCGGACTTCTTCATGGTCGGGCAATGGGACGTCTGCTCCGTCGTCATCGACCGTGGAATCGGGTTCACCTTCTCCTGGTGTTATGCTTTCACTGCCATTCAGCAGGCTGGAGAAGTCACTAAATGAGATTTGGGGTTCTACAAGAGTATGCTCTGGTATTGTAATCTTCTTTTAGTAGCGACAGCTTTTCGGTGATTTTTCGAGCATTACTGCTGTCGGCCAGCTTGTCAAGCTTTTCATACTCACGTATTTCGGCCTCTATCATTGTTTGTCTCTCGACACTATTCATCGTACCAGCTGTTCTTTTGCATTTTCCGAAAAGCAATAATTTCGGTTTCAGCTGTACGTTAGGACCTTGAAATGTCGTCCCACAGTTCTCTTATACCGAGTTGCTGAAGAGTGCTCTCAGAGAGCAGAATTGCAAGTCGAGTAGAAAATCGTTCGGCTATTTGTTGTGATTGCAGCTTCTCGACGTCGAATCTTCTGTGTGCTTGTTGACGTGCGTTTTTTGCTGCACAAACACCCTCCGTTTCTTCGCTGTTTGGAGTCGATGTTAGTAACTCGGAACATACGCACGTCTAAAACACAACATGATCGATTTGGTTGGTGACTCTTCGATACGGAGGCAGCCAGGTAGCTTGATGTATTTTCTTGTGCTGGAATCTAGTACTACAGATAACCACATTACGGGCACCAGCAAAGTCAAACAGCCTCAACCCATTTGGAGATTTTTCTTCATGAAGGCTGAATATACCGAGCGTTATGCCAAAGATACCTTCTTTGTCCACCCTGGCTTCGCCAAGCATGATTTTGACATCGTGGTGGAGCCAGCTCCCATAAATGTGCTTCAAGCGCTCATAGAAGAAATATTTGGTCGCATCGTTCTTCTCTTCAGTCGGTGCGTGGGCGTAACTTAGCGATATGTTGAAGAACTTCGCTTTGATGCGGATTGTGGCTAGACGTTTATCCACCGGGGTGAATGTTAGGACTTGATGATGAAGTCTTCAAGACAACTTTCCTCATTTGCATGGACTTTTACATATGACTCCATCCTCCTGATTATTATGAAAAAATAAAATATATCTTCCAAAAAAATTCATAAAATACGTATTTTTTCTGACGTGCAAGTGGATATAACCCTTCAAGCAAGTCCGCCTTGCTTATTTGTTCTGGTTTTGGTTGAAAGTGTAACACTTAGTTCCGATACAATATTTTTTTTAATAAAAACACGCTGTCTATAAAATGTTGAAGAGATATGTATGCATTATCCAATGCACCTTTATATAACTGTTAATGATACATATATATCTATATATGTATATTAATGTTTGAATGTTTGTATTTGTTGTAAAAAGTCGCGCACGAGTGCTGCATTTAATTTTCACGTTCGTTGCTTAAGTCTTTTGTTTCGCAGCTACCGCACATACGCCACAGAGCCACAAAGGCCAAGTGAAGGGTGGGCGCATAAGCATGTATGTACGTGTATGTGAGTGAGTGTGTGTGCGCGAGTGCACAAGATACGAGCACGTTAAGACTGGTTAATCGCATAAAACGGCAAAATGCAACGAGCAGCGATTGCAATCGAACAAAGCAATGAACAATTGAATAATGATAAAAATTATAAAAAATTACAAAAACAAAAAAAAAGCGAAATGTAAAATCACAAAGCGAAAAACTGCATGGCGAGCCAGAATGGTGCGCAGTCATGCGGAGCAAAGCAATAAGAAGCGACCAAACTAACGCAATGTCTCAGCGGTAATACCGCAAGCAAAGCAGCAACAATAACGAAAACAACATCCATAAGGTATGCAACAAAATTATAAGACAAAAAAAAAATGCATGCTTTCAACAACAGCTGCTACACGAAATTATGCAGCGCTTGTAGCAAGTTTTTGTTGCATATATATATATTTTTATTTTTTTTTATAATTATTATTGAAATTTAGTGTATGTGTGTATGTGTGTGTGCGCAGAAACTTCCCGCAACACAACAAATCGCATTGAATTCACGTAAAAATCAGAATCACAGCAAATCAAATCAAGCGAGGCAATCAAGCAAAACGAATGCAGGAATACACATGTATGTATATGTATGTATGTTTATGTACTGATGAGTGTGTATGGCGTTTGTATATATGTGTAAGCATATACTGTGTATGTATAAAAGACATATACTTGAACAAGCAATAAAAGTTGCTGAGCGACACACATACAAACTACACAAGCAACAAGAAACTGTATTGACAACAACAACAACAAAATAACAACAACTGCAGCAACAACAATAAGAAATGTAACAATAACAACAAAAATAATACAAAAACAACAGCAAGATAAAACAACATATACATACATATATAACAACAATAACAACAACAAAAAATATAACAAAAACAACAACAACAAAATCAAAACCACAACAGCAGCAAAACAGGAATTGCCAAGGAATAAAATCGCAATGAAACTTCAGATTGCAGTCAAGTTTAGAGCGTAACCGTGTAGAAAAGCAACAAAAACAAAAACAACACACCCAATATTGTAGCTACCACAAAAAACTAAAACGATCACAAACAACAACAAAATTCAGGTGACGTATATATTGCCTTACCAACAACATTTGAGCCACAATTAACCCATTAGCAGCTCAGCGACTGGGAAAGGGTAAAGCGGGCTGAAGCGCTGAGCAGAAACGTAGGTAAACGCCAACAAAAACTTGAAGAAACGTTAACTTGGCTTGCAACGAAGCTATGGTTGCACTTTTTGTAGCATAAAATAATATAAAAGGACTTTCTCTCGGTTTTGATCGGTTAGTTTGTATGACAGCTATATGCTATAGTGATCCGATCTGAACAATTTCTTAGGAGATTATGCTGTTAGCTCTTAAAATAATGCATGCCAAATTTCATGAGGATATCCTGTCAAATAAAATAGTTTTTTATACAGTCACTTGCTTCCGATCGTTCGGTTTGTATGACAGCTATATGCTAAAGTGATGCCATTTCGATGATTCCGACAAATAAACAGCTCCTTAAGGAGAAAAGCACGTGTACAAAAAAACAGATCGATTGCCCCCACACTCGCTCCAATAACCGCGCCATCGGCTGGCAGCTTTCAATGCTGAATGTTGGCTACTGGTATTGACTGAGCAGTGTTGCCGCAAGCATGTGCAGCACAAGCACCCGAACAGAACCGAAACAGTAGTGGCAATAAAAGGTAGCAGTAAATGCGTATTGAAGTAACGAAAACTTAAAAGCGATAAAAATTAAAAACGCATTTGTGGCATGCAAATATGATACAACAACAACTCTATAAATGCACTTAAGTCGTTCGTTTGTATGTGAAGTTTATTTCACTGCTTAATGCTTGTTTGATTGTGTTACTTTCTTGCTGCTCTTTGAGTTGCTCATGAAGCCGCATTTGCTGAGTTGTTGAAATAACACTTAAGCATGTATATTTTTGAGCCCAATGTGCAGTGCCGCAATCAATATGATTTTTTTGTAAAAAATTTGGTAAAAAGAAACTCAAAAATTATAAATTTTGAAAATCATTATTAATTTTTTTTTGTTTGAAAAGTATTTCAAAATTTAAAAAATAAAATAATGTGAAAAAATGAAAAGTCCGGCAACTATATTCCAAAATATATTTATTTCAAAACCTTTAATATTTACGCAAACCTCTTCATCAGCTCCTTGCTGCTGACATTTATTTTATAATATTCTTACTATTTTAAAAATTTCCGATAGGTGGCAGCTGCCTTTGAATATTTGAAAAAGAAAGATAAGAATTTTTTGGTTATATTTTGTAAAATTTTGCTCCTTTTTTAATTTCATCAAAGGTTGAGAACTTTGTTCTAAAATATGTATGTACATATGAATGTTCTATAAAGTCTCCCTAAATACTCTACTGAAGGCCTCCTTTATTTTTATTTACCACTAAATTTTCAATATCGAGTTTATTTTTACACTCTTTTTATATGTAAGTGGCAAATTTATAACATTATTATTATAAAAAAAAATTTTTGAAATCTTGTCGAAAAGGATATATTTTTTAATATTTTGATCTATTGTAACTTCGTGGTGGCAACTCTCTTTTAGTATATGAAAGCAATATAAAGTCTCCCTAAATACTCTACTGAAGGTCTCCTTTGTATTAAATTTCACTTTTATTGTGTAAACTTCTGCAGAGTGTTTTACATTTTTTGATAGGTGGCAACTTTATGCCAAAATATTTTTAATTTAAAAAACTTAAAACTAACTTTCGATATTTTTCCTCCCATCCCAACCTATTTTGTAATATTTTTTTCTATTTTAACTCCATCAAAGGGTGGTAACTCTGTTCTAAAAATTTAATTATAAAATTTCACCAAATACTCTCCAGAATATTAGGCATATTTTTTAAATTATTATTATTAAAAAAATAAATAATTTTCGAAATATTTTCTATGCTATTATATTTCCTAATATTTTGAGCTATTGCAATTTCGTTAATAAGTGGCAACTCTCTTCTAATATATGCATTATACAGACTCTCTAAATACTCTACCGAAAGTCTCTTTTATATAAAATTTTACTTTTATTTTGTAATATTATGCAGAGTTTTAAATTTTTTGTTAGGTGGCAACTTTATGCCAAAATATTTTGAATTTAAAAAACTTAAAACTAACTTTTGGTATCTTTCTTAAACTCTTTATTCGCCATCATATTTTGTAAAAATTTTTTCTATTTTAAATCAATCAATAATGGGTGGCAACTCTGTTCTAAAAATTTAATTGTAAAGTCCCACCAAATATTCTTCGAAATATCGCCTTTGTTTTGAATTTGATGCTCATTTTATATATTTCCCTTAATTTTTTATTTTTTGGAAGGTGGCAACTTTATGGCAGAATATTTTTTATTTAACAAAAATTTAAAAATTGTTTTCGATATTTTTCTTATATTCTCCAACCTATTTTATAATATTTTACATTATTTCAACTCCATCAATGTGTGGCAACTCTGTTCTAAAAACCTATTTATAAAATTTCACCAAATACTCTCCAGAATATCTATGTACTTTATTTTGAATTTGATACTCTTTTATATGTTTTATTTAATTTTGAATTTTCCGCTAAGTGGCAACTTTATGCCAAAATATTGATAATTTAAAGCACTTAAAAATAATTTTCGATTTTTTCTTAAACACTATATTTTCCAACATGTTTTTTTTAATATTTTAAACAATTTTAACTCCAACAATGGGTGGCAACTCTATTTTATACTATGCCTAAATTAAAGACACCCTTCCAATCTAAGATTCTCTTTCTTCAATGTTTTCTATTGAGTACATTTTGAAATAGTTTCAAAATTTTCTATAGATGGCAACTCTATTTCGAAATTATAAGGATTATCAGATTAACACGCGTTTCTATTGATATTTCTCGATATGAGTTATAACCACAACATACATACATACTATATAAGAACTTTAAATTTTTCTATTAAGTACACCATAGTCTCTACTCTATACTGGTAACTTCAAATAACAAGAAAGCACAACAATAATACGCTACAAAAACATGCGTTGGGTATAAGCAATGCGCATGCAATTCTTAATTCATTTTTGTTGCCATTTTATTGATGACGTTGACGATAATTAAGGCATACAATGTAACCAAATACGAGCCAACATACACAAGCAAACACAATGAAAAAGAAAACGCACACACATACATGCATGCAGTGTGCGCCGGCGCAACAGGTTGACCGGCTGGCTGACTGCTTGACTGAGGCTGACTGCTGTGGCTACTGGTTTTGATTGCACTGGTTGCGCTCGTTCAAATTCGTTCTGCTTCGCTGATGCGCTATTGTGCAGCGCGCACATACACACACACACACACTTACATACGTATCGAAGTATAATTGTGTATGTATGTGTCTCTGTGTGTTGCCCCTTTGCAACAGTCAGCTGTCGGCGGCGCCTTTGGCTACATCAAAAGCGCGCATTTGCATTAAAAGCGAAACAACAACTACAACAATAATAACATAGGCGTAGAATAATAACAATAATAAATGCGAATTGCATTAGGAAACGTTTTTGCTGTGCGAAAATTGCAAATTTCATGCATTCAAATGGATTTCTAAATATTTTTCCTAAGCGCGAGCAAAAACAATTGTTTATTTGTTGTTGTTGATTATTTGAATAAATTCGAATGGCTGTTCCGCTTTACTTAAATGCCGCCTCAGGGTTGATATGATTGCAACAGCGCTGTCGAACTTTCAATTTTTCAGAATTCTATTAAGAAAACTTTTTGTCTTTTGAGCTTGGATGGCGCATGGTTCTTCATAATGCAAATAATGGAAATGAGCGTAGTTTACTAACTTTTCCATTCGAAACAGTAGAAGCAGTTGCGCTTGCAATATCTATTAAAAATTATTTTTATTTTGACAAAAAACTGTTTGCTTTTATATATAAGGCAATGTGGAGCCTTTGTACTCTTCGTCCTATCCCTAGAAGTTTTATCTCGGCAAAATATTTCTAGATACTTCTTCTTCGTTATTGACGTGGACACCGTTACTCTTGGTTATAGTCGAGTTAACCACAGTGCGTCAGTCATTCTTTCTCTTCGCTTTATGGCGCCAAATGGATATTCCAAGTGTAGCCGGGTCCTTCTCCACCTGGTCTTTCCAACGGAGTGGAGGTGTTCCTCTTCCTCTGCTTCCACCGGCGGCTACTGCGTTGAATACACTCAGAGATGGAGTGTTTTTATCCATTCGGACGACATTATCCCATCGGCGTAGCCGTTGTCTCTTAATTCGCTGAACTATGTCCATGCCGGCGTATATCTCATGCAGCTCATCGTTCCAATGACTGAGGGATTCGCCGTTGCCAATGCGCAAAGGAACATAAATCTTCCGCAAAACCTTTCTCTCGAAAACACGCAACGCCGATTCATCAGTTGTTGCCATCGTCCATGCCTCTGCACCATATAGCAGGACGGGGATGATAAGTGACTTGTAGAGTTTGGTCTCTGTTTGTTGAGAGACAATTGAAAATTAGCCTACTCAGTCCAAAGAAGCTTCTGTAGGCAAGAGTTGTTCTGCATTAAATTTCCTTTCACTGGTCTTTTCCAAAGATTTGGCGCATGGTGAAAATCTGGGGGATTGTAGATTTTCCGGTCTAAAGCCTCACTGACAAGGTCTAATCAGCTTTGTCGACGGTGGGCTTCAGTCTTTCACACAATACGCTCCGTAGTACCTTATATGCGATATTGAGGACTCTTACCCCACGATAGTTGGCGCAGATTGTGTGATGTCTCTTTTTGTGGATTGGCAGAGCACGCTTAAACTCCAATCGTTGGGCATGCTTTTGTTCGACCATATTGTATAAAGAACCTGATGCATAATCCTTTTCGGTTCTTCCCCACCATGTTTGAATAGCTCGGTCGGTAATCCATCGCCCCCCACCACTTTGTAGTTCTTCAGACGCGTAATTGCTTTTCGAACTTTTTCATGGTCGGGCAATCGAACTTCTGGTCCAGCGTCATCGATTGAGGAATTGGGTTCACTATCTCCAAGTCTTATGTTTTCCCTGCCATTCACCGGGCTAGAGAAGTGTTTCCTCCATAATTTCTGGTGGTTCCATAGAAGAATGCTCCGGTCTTGGAACCTTCTATTAATCGGCGTATCTTTTTGTTGAATTTTCAAGCATTTCCCTTGTCAGCTGCACTTTCTCTCCACTGCGACATGAAACTACTTATTGTACCGCTGTCCTTATGCTTTTTCTCAAAACCAATGGTTTCGATTGCAGCTTTACGTAAAGAGCTTCAAATTCCGTCCCACAGTTCGCTTCATAGGGAGTTGCTAATGAGTGCTCTCCGAAAGCAGGTGTACAAATCGAGTAAATCATCGATCTGCTGTCTGTTGTGACGTTGACGTACTCGAGTCTCTCTTCCACCACGAATCGCATATGCTGCAAGACTTACTCGTCACAGTTCTTGTCGCGTCCATCACATTTCTTGGACGGCGGTGGTGTCAGCCTTTAATCTTAAGCTGGGCAGCGGCACCTTCCTCCCTTAACACGTTAGCAGTGATCATCGAGGTTGTTTTTATATTTTCATTGAGGGTGTTTATTTACGTGGTTGGTCCCAAACCCAGCGCACAACAATGGGGAGGGATGAATCGCCTTCTTACTTTATCTTGCCTTCAAATGGATGTTCTTTGGCTACCCAGAGGATACTTTGTCTAAGACCGGAAGTCATGAGCCGCTTGAGCCATATGTAAAGGAATCGTTTCTGATCACTCACAAGTGAATGGCAATCAGAGAATTTTCCTCACTTGCGTGAACTTCTACACATTGCTCCATCCTCCTACGACGAATAACGTCCAGTGCCAGTGTGGAAACTTTACACAAGGAAATTATTGGCAGGAAGAGCTTGCAGAGACCTTGACTTAAATTTAAGAGTCAATCAAGCAGCGATTTCAAAGCGTTTAACAGCAGCCGCATGTATTAAAGGCATATCATATGAGTTGGAGTCAAGTGACGTTGAAGGACGATGTTGCATGCCAGAAATGCTGTTTTAATTCTACGAAAATAAGTCGTTTTTGCAACTGAGCCTAAATCATATGTGAAACCTGATGAACCAGTCAACTTTTGAGCAAGCCGAATATACATGAAGGCAAGTTAATGTTCTGTATTTGGTGAGATCATAAGATCGTGCGGTATTATGAGCTTCTAAACCCGGTTTCACTAAATTGAAGGGAAAGCCGAAAAACGCCCTGAATTTGCGACAATGTAAGAGACCATAATTTTTCATCATAAAAACGCGCGGTTTCAGTGCAATCTCCCCTACTGCCCACCATTTTTTTCGGTCAATGCAAAATACCATCGCTGAAATACAGTTCGCATCAGAAGTCCATAAAGTTCATTCGCCGATTTTTGCGATGAGTGCAATTATTCAACGAAGAAGTTCCATTAAATCTTGTAGGCGGAATCCAATTTCTGTCGCCGTTATTGCCGAAACGCTCAAAATGTTGGAAAAGCCTTCGGTATTAATTGTTTGTCGCGAGAAAGTTTTTTTGATTCGTACAAATTATTCGAAGAAGGTCGAGAACGCGTTGACGACGAACCACGTCCAGGACGGTCATCAACATCAACTGATGATCCACATGTTAATAAAATAAAGTAATTGGTGCATGAGAATATACGATTAACAGTCAGAGATCTTACTAACATCGTTGGAATATCGTTGGAATATAGGAAGGTTCAATGAAACTCCTTTTGAAAGATTATTAGAGCCTAAGAAAAGTGAAAGCACGCACGATTAGTTCCAAAATTTCTCAATTTTTTCGAAAGACAGCGTCGCGTTAACGTCCGAGAAACAATGCCTTCCGACTACCAGGATGACACGAAACATATTATTACTGACGATAAGTATTAGATCTATCCGCAAAAAAAAGACGATCAGTCGGTCGAATATCGTGGCAAAGGTGAGCCGAAGCCGAAAATACCACGTCCAAGCAGGTCAAAAATCAAGGTTATATTGACAGTTTTCTTCGATTATCGAGATGTGGTGCACTCCGAATTCCTTGCGACCAGCCAAACTGTCAATAAGGAATACTATTTGAGTGTTATGCGTCGTTTGCGCGAAGCTATTCATAAAAAGAGAGGCCAGAATGTGGACCGACAACTCTTTCTCTTTGCATCACAATAAAGCACTGTCGCATACTACATTGATTCTTCGGGAGTTTTCGTCAAATTTCAAACGAATATCTTGTCGCAACCACCGTATTCGCCTCCGATTGACTGATGGCTATGCAGCAAACTCAAACGACTGCTCCGGGAAAACCGTTTCGTCTAAAGCCTTCTGTACCAGAGTGATTTCTTTGAGGCGGACGATATAGATTTCGATGATTTGAAGAATAAATTAAGAATTTTAAAATTATGAGCAAAGTTTTACTATTTTTTGCTCAATATTTGAAGAATATTTCATACTTGAACAACTACATCAAGAAAAAGGTATTTCACCTCAAATTTAATTTTTAAAAAATTCGCATATTAATCACTATAATACCACTGTGCATCAGATTTTCATATTTGTGGATAATTATCTCAAAGCGCCATCTATATCTGGCAATAAATAAAAACTTTAAGTGAAGTAAGCGGTTTTTTGTATTTAAAATTCAAATTGGCTACGTTCGAGGCGTTACATATGCTACAAGCAAACTCATGCATACATAAATGCTCGTGCAAATATATGTATAGTAAATATGTATGCATATTTACATAAGTGGATACATGTGTGCGAGTGTGTGTGTGTCCGTGTGCGCTGTAATCGATAGTTTTGCCCATAAAAGGCGCGCCCACGCACAATAAACGCAAACAAATATGGTAAGCAGCTCGCGTGTCATTTTGTTTTTGCTTTTTGCTCTAATATGTCAGTTATTGTTGTTGTAATTGTAATTGTTATAGTTTTTGCGCGCTTGCTGTAAGTGTTGTGGAAAAGTTTTGGCGCTATTGCCTCGCTTTGGCGTAATTACTGCAGAGTTATGGCCAAAACAGTTGCCTTTTGTTGTTTTTGTTGTTATTTCAAGTTTTTGTTCTTGTTGTTTTTTGTTAATTATCGCCTTGCAGCCACTTGAATGATTTAAATATTTTATAAAAATTTGCTTATGTGTAACCAAATACAGACAAACACAAACATTGTTGGCATTTTGTTGTTATTGTTGTTTATTTCTGTTATTGTTGTTGTACAAACTGTATCACACCGCACATAACATTGCCATTACCGGTGTATTGTTGCAGTCTTTTTTGTTGATTTTTTTGCTGTAATTTTCCACTTTCCATTGTTGTTGTTGTTGCTGCTCTGCGCCGCTTGTTGTTGTTTTTATTTCAGTTAATATTATAATTACCTTCTGTTGCTGTTTTTAGCTTTACAAGTGGTTTTTGCCGTATTGGTTTTACAAATTTACACCTGCATGACGGCGTCCAGCCGCACACCCGCCTCACCCGTGCTCCCTCTATCCTTCTCATTGCCACCGCAGTCCCCTCCAGCCGCTTGTGCTGCGTTGCGCGTCAAAATTATTTACGATCTTGTCGCGCTCTATTGCTGCTCGCGTTGGTTTATTGTGTTTTGCTGTTGTTGTTGCTTTTGCTGTTTTCTAAAATGAATTTGAATAAATTACTCCAACTCAACAAATATGGCAACTTCTGTCATTTAAAGCCGTTTTCGGCGTGCGCGCCATGGAAAAGTACAAATATGAAAGAAATATTAAAACTTCATACACACACATACATACATAGTATACACGGACATATTTGTATGTATGAGTAAATATTTATTATTTATTTGCTCATATGTATATATATACTGCTATATGCACACTCTCATATATAATAAAACAAATAAGTGTTTTGAATGCCTCACTGCACATTTCTAGGAAATTTGTGATCATTTGACTTTTTATTGTTTTATTGCTGTAAACATTTTTTTTTTATTATTTTTAATTTTGTTTTTTTACATAAAGAACTCTTAAAGCTTGAAAAAAGTTCAAGATGGAGAACTATAATTATTTATTTCGGCTTTGTCAAGTCATTTATGGATCTAAATAAATATGAAACTAGTTAAGGAGCGCAAAAATTACGGACTAATCTCTTCTTATAGAGTCTTTATGTGGTGGAGGGCGCTAGAAAAGACCACACTTTCAAATAAACTCGAGAGTGTTCAACGGGCGGCGCTCATCAGCATATTTGGTACATTAAGGTTTACTCCTACCATGACCCTTAACACCATCTGGCACATAGTGCCCGTAGACACAGTGTATGGGTGTGAATGTTATTATCAACTCAGAGAATCTAGGTTCCTAGAAGAACATGTGTCTGAACACTCCGAAATCCTCACACATTGACATCCTACCGGATCACTTGGATTATGGAGTCCGTAAACCGAGCTCTGCCGACTACTTCTCTGCCCATATACGATATACGGCGAGGGGGTTTTGGGTGGGAAGAAACCGTTGTTGGAGAGAGGCAGTGAGCTTCTTTACGAATGGGTCAAGGCTTGGAGGGAAGGTTGGTGAAGGGGTTTACTGTCAGGTGCTCTCTATCAACTCCAGTTTCAGCCTTCCTGACTATTGCCCTATCTTTTAAGCCGAAGTTGCGGCCATTAAGGTGGCAATAGATTTACTGCTCCAGATTGCAGTCTCCTTCAGAGAAGTGACCATCCCCGCTTAGACAGCAGGGCTGCTATACTAGCCTTGAACTCATTGACAGTGCGTTAAGGGTTGGTCCTCGCTATCGATAGCATTGAGTCTCTTTGCGATAAGACAGGTATGGGTGCCAGGTTGCAGCAGTAGCGCATGAAATTGTAAAGCTGATGAGCTAACAAGGAAAGGCACCCTAGAACCGCTCTCAGTCGAATGGGAGCGAGTCAGTGCTCTCGTATCCTCTTTGTTTCTAGTAAATATAGATAGCTGGGATTCGCGAGAGCTTTGCCAGTGCTAGACCACCATCGGTACATACGCTGTCGCGAAAACCTTTTGATCGATCGCAAGAGATCTAGTGATCTTTTTGCTCTCATTAAGGCTAGCCTCTTTCTAGTTGGGATTCAGCGGAGAAGAACTGATAAGGAGCATGCATTAGCTTCTTTTTAGGTCAGACGAACGCGTGACCGATGATTGGAATTTAAGTGCGCTCTGCCCAATCCAAAAAAGGGGACCTCACAATCTGCTCAAATATACGAGGGGTAAGCTTCCTTACCATCACATATATGGTTCTGTCGAGCGTGTGAAAGATTAAAGCTCATCGTCAACAAACTGATTGGACTTTATCAGTGTGACTTTAGGCCTGCGAAATCAACAACTGACCATATATTCACCATACCCCAAATCTTGGAAAAGAATATCGACACACACCACCTATGTCTGAACTTGGTATCCCGGCAAGGCTTATACGGCTATGAAAGCTGACATTGCGCAACACCAAAAGCTCCGTTAGGATCGAAAAGGACCTCTTCGAGCCGTACAATACCAATCGAGGTTACAAACAAGGCGCCCCCTACCTATTGTTGACAACTGAGAAGTAAAATGCTCTCCAGACGAACAAAGACCAGATTCTACAAGTACCTTTCTTTACTTTTTATTTCTTAAAATGACAGGTCTTCAATTATACTGCATCTAGTTTTGAAAACGACCTCGGAGTTTAATATATACAGCGCCTCATTCCATGTTATTGTTATTTAATTTTTGCTATTATAATCTTTCTAGTTTTTAATAGTGCAAAAAAATCTCCTAAAAAACTGCTATTGGCTCATCATAATCTCACACCTTACTGCCGACTTTCCCACCAGTCGTACCTTGAGGTAGGTAAGGTTGTTTACCCCAACCAACAACCATTTATTTTGAATTGCTCTGGAATTACTTCGCATTGACAGCAATAAATATTTCATAATTACTTTTCACTTCACAAATGAACTTTTCGATGACTCGCTCCTAGACACCTAAGTATGTACCGATAATATTTACGGTGTCTCTCGGTGGTTCGAGTGTTGTGGTTTCAACTGTATTTGTCTGATCCATAAATGTCAAAAACTTCAACAAGATCGGCGACATATTTGCACTTTGATTGTGTTCTCGTTCATTATCAACGCGATCAACGCGATCGACGCGCCGACTTTTGTTTGCTTAAAAAATAATAATAAATAAATTTACACCACAATATTGACGCGATTATTTTATGCGAATTTGTTGCGAACAGACAGACATACCTAGCAATATGCACATGTGTATGTATGTGTGTGTGTGTGTGTGTGTGTGCGTGAGTGCAAATAACGCGCGAAAAAGCAGAGTTGTCAGCATTTGTTTACACACAGTGGCAAATACAATAACTAAATAGCAGCAGTGTACACGGACGGCTTATTTACAATAACAAAACAAACATTGGTCAGCGCAAAAATCGAGCGGGAAAGGCACCGCCGGAACCATGGCAGTACAATACACATACACATAAGCGTGCGTTCAAAGTATGGGCGTGTTGGTGGCTGGTTTGCGTGTATTTTGGTGGGCTTGCGTGTCCATCTTTGTTGTTGTTGGGTGTATTGTCCACCACAGTTGATGACACATGACATGCGCAGCACTTTGTTGTTCGTGCTTTGCTTTATTGTTTTTTACGGCTGTTATTATTGTTGTTGTTACTGTGGGTCTGTTTCCCCATAATGCTCAGCTCCCGTCGGCGTTCGGTGGCAGGCTTACAAATGCCGCCGACAACGAGTCGGTAGCGCTGACTAATAGCTGATAAGCGAGCGTGTGTGCGACGCGCGTTGGTGAAATACGCAACAACAACAATAAAGCACATATTGCAATAAAATTATAAGAAATAAAATACCAAAAACACAATAAAAACAAAAACAAAAATAAAATGATGAAATTGAAGAAATATTAAACGCATTGTAAACAGAAGGTACTGTTAGGCCTTATGAACCCACAAATCCCCATAAAGTCACTGTGATTGATTATTTGTTGTTTGAGTTGTTGTTTTTTTTGTATTTTTTTGTTTGTGCAATTGAAATTTTGCTTTAACTCTACTCATACTTTAATCAAATATTGACAAAGTAAAATAATAAAATTTAAGCAAATAATATCTGCTAATTTTAATTACTAGGCACAGTGGGTTCAAACCGACAAATTTTCGAAATTTAAAATTTTTATTTACATTAAAAAATATTAGCATCATCTTGCTAGACTTAGAAAAGACTCAAAGTATAAAACTTAGCGCGATACAGTGGGTTCAAACTGACAAATTTTTGAAATGAAAAAAAATTTTATATCGTCTTGTTAGACTTAGGAAAGACGCAAAATATTAAAATTAGCGCGGCACAGTGGGTTCGAACTAAACAATTTTTGAAAATTTAAAAAATATTTATATCATCTTGTTAGACTTAGAAAAGACTCAAAATATAAACTTAGCAAAGCACAGTGGGTTCGAACTAAGAAATTTTTGAAAATTTAAAAAATATTTATATCATCTTGTTAGACTTAGCAAAGACGCAAAATATAAAAATTAGCGCGGCACAGTAGGTTCAAATTGAGAAATTTTTGAAACTTAAAAAAAAAATTATATAATTTATTATTTATAAAATGTGAGATACTTAAGTCGTATCAATCGTTTGTGGGATCCCCTTTCATTTGAAGCTTTTTCAGAAACTTTTAGATTATATTACTTTTTTATCTAAATGTTAGTACATACACTCAAGATTAAAATTGACTTGGGCGGACTAATTTAAACTGCGCTAGCACACCGAATTGATAAAAAATCATAGATTGGTACAACCTTTTTATATTTCGCAGGGAATCTTCCTTATTAGTCGTCTGTTATAAGAGCATTCTTAAATACTTAGTATATCCTGTTTCTACCTTTAAAATCGGTCGCTAATATTGTCATCTCTTACAAAGAAGAATGGGAAAGGGGTAAAGTGAAAGGGACACAGGAATAAACATCTAAACGGCTGGGTTCAAACTAGTTAATTGAAACTGGGTGGAGTCTTTATTAGATACTAGAATCACCTTCTTATTATCAGACCACTGCAATGTCTTCCATGCGTAGATAAAGTATCTTGTTCTGACAAAGAGTGTGTTCACAATAAAAATACGGATAGCTAAGCGGCTTTAAAATCACTGGAAGCCTCTTAAAGTTTCATCTTCTCTTAGTGAATCTAGCAACCTGTACTGATATTCCTGGCAACTGTGAAGCAGATAAACAAGCCAGAACCACTCTACAATTAGAGAGAAATATATGGTGTATATAAGAAGAATATGAGATGATGTTTTGGAGATTGCGCACATACAACTTTTGGTATTAATGAACTTTCCTTTGTTCATCTAAGGCACAGGGTGGTTCAGTGAGTACATAATAAAGTGATGGAATTTTAGTCCAGGTGGTTTCACAATGAGTCTCCTAAAGGCTTTGGTGCGCTGTTTGCGATCCACGCTACCCACCTACCTGTTCATGTGAAGTTTGATTTCCATTTGCCAGTTGATGTATATTTGAGAACTGATCTGTGTATATTCCAGTTTTTTTTGCTTAATACAGGATATTACAAAGAAGATCCATTTGAAAACTTTAATCTTTTATCTAACCCATGGAATGATACAAATTATTCCTCTCAAGATGTAGCAGGATCCATGGAATAAAATTGGTTATTTTGAAGATAAGCTTTGGAGCTTGCCTTGGAGCTCGAAAATATAATCCATCAGCTGTTCTAACTAATTATTCATGCTGGGAAGGTGCGAATTTGACATTTCTGGTTCGAAGAAACTACGGTATGTAGCATGACGGTATCTGATTCTAATAAAAATTCTCTTCAGGGACATTTCAGGGTGTTGTTTTTGAGCCAGTGGAACCATCGGTCAATATTTTTTCAAAAACTATGCCGTTGAGGACGTAAACGTCAATGGTGACCCTTACCACGCCATGATAACCGATTATTTGATGCCTGAAATTGAAGCTTCACGAGCACGACCTCATTTGGTTTCAACAAGATGGCGCCACTTTAGTCAATGAATTTATTCATAGAATACTTTGGTGCACAGCTAATTTCTCATATTGAGCCGGTCGATTGGCCACCAAGATCGTGTTATAACACGATATACACAACGTTAGACTTTTTCCTGTGGAGATATGTAAAATTTAAAGTCTATGCGGACAATCCTGCTTCGATTCAGACCTTGGAGCCAAACATCACGCGCTTCATTCGCCAGATACCAGTCGAATTGATAGAAAGGGTTATAGAAAATTGGACTCAACGGATGGACCATCTGAGACGTAGCCGCGGCCAACATTTGAGAGAAATAATCTTCAAAAAATAAATGCCTAAGGATGTTCTTTCGAATGATATAAACATTTTACATTAAATTTGAAGTTTCTGTGTTTTATTCTTTAAAAAAGTAGCGAAGCTCGAACCCCTGTCAAATAATATTCGGCAAGCGACGGCTTTCCCAAACTTGAAGCTTATGACAGTCATTTTATAAAGACTTCGTCTTCAAGAAAACAACCTACTTATTTCTCACGACAATGTTAAGGGTGATTCCTTTATATGGTCTTCAAGTTTATATTCAACTAAAAATCGATGCAATGATCAAAAATAACACAAAACAGGTAGTTCCTAGAAAAAGTTTTGAAATACTATTAAAAAGTTATCTTTTTAGAATAGATTAAACTTTTTTTCAAGAATTCACTGTCTATTGAAGCACCTCAAACCCACTGTGCCTGCACATACGTATACATGTCGGTGTATACTTTCTTGCGTGCGTTGCTACCGCCGCTTTGGAGGCTGTACCCATGGGTACTCGCTAATTTTTTGCGCGTCCACGCGGAACGGGTTACCAGCCAGCAGTTGGCAGCAATTCTACGACTTCTAACTGCTTAGGCCGTGTTGATTTCTATGAGTCAGAGCCGCGCCGCGCCGCGCCGTGAGTGAACTGGAATCGAGTCTGCCGCTGCCGCTTTGGGTTTTTTGCTTATTTTTTGCGCGGTTTTTGCAGGCTTTCTTCTTGTTCACTCGCCGCATGAAGAATATGGGCGACAGTTGTTAGCAATTGTTTATTTTATTATTTATAACCATGTTTTATCTACATTATTCTTTTGTGTAGTTTTTTTTGCCTTTTTCTATTGACTTTTTAATTATGAAACGCTGTTGCCTTACTACTGTTTGGCGCTGCTAATATTTTAGCATATGTTTGCATATATAATTTTGTATGTGTTTGGTGTGTTTATGTGTATTTCGCTTATTAAATTCACACACGCACACGCGCAATTTATCGCCGCTCTGTGCTTCGCCCACAAATCATAAGCGCTTGGCACCGTGCGCCAAACACGCTTTTGTCTGCGACAATTGCTGGCAGCAACACAAACTATCACACAAAACATACATACATACTTATGCAAACATATATTCTTATAATATGTAGATATATTATATATAATTAGTTATAATTTTTTTTGTTTTATCTGAAACACAGCCACTGCCCACGGCTGCCATTTTGCTTGGCTGCTTGGTGCTTGGCGTGCGCTGTCGGCTATCGTTCAGTGTGGTCACTCACTGTGCCACTTGTCCAAATGACGTCAATGCAGCGAAACAGCTGAATTTACAATTTTGTATTATTTCTGCGTGTCTTTTTCTTGCAGTTTGCAGTTTTTTATTAATTTAATTTTTTTTTAAATTTATTATTTATTTACTTTTTGTTAAAAAAACATGATTTGAGAACGCTTGTGGTGCGACGTATATAAATATCTACATATGTATATGTGTGTGTAGACGACCTGGTAAATTTTTCAGAAAACAATTATTAATAAAATTTATTGTGAACTTAAGGTTATATAAAAAATACTTATTTTTAAAGAATTTAAGATGATCCAGTTCGAGGCTACCTGCCTTTACCTTTTTGAAATTTTTTTACGTTTTTGAAATTTTAAAATATTATAATAATAATAAATAATAAATAAAAATTATTTATATTTTTTTTTTTCGTTTTAGGTGAGTAAAAAAACAACAAGAAAAATGTTAAGAGTTGCTAGCTGTATGCCACCAATGTGTAAAGGACAAATGCCCAAAGGGACACAAATCGGCTAAGTTCTAAAAAACTCTCAAATATGATTTTAATAATAAGTATATTCAAGAAATCCATTAAAATTAACTTCCGTGGGTTTAGAAGAACTTACTTTGTATGAGTTCAAACAGAAACAGGCGAAAAATAGTTGAAAGGTGTTCCATTTCGAAGTTCTCAACTTCTTTAAAGCAACAACTTAGAAACTTCAATTTCAATTAGGCATATTTTTTATTATTCGAAAGAACATTCTTTGGCATTTTTTTTTTTTGAAGATTATCTCTTTCAAATATTGACCATGGCTACGCCTCAGATGATCCATCCGTTGAGTCCATTTTCGATGCCTCATTCCATCATTTCGACTGGTAACTGGCGAATGACACGCGAGATGTTTTGCACCCAGGCCTGAACCGTAGCGTGATTATCCACATAGTTTGTAGACTTTACATAACCCCACATGACGAAGTCTAACGGTGTGATATCACACGATCTTGGTGGCCAATCAACCTGTCCGAAACGTGAAATTTCAGCTCACTAAAGTTTTGTCTCCATAAATCCATTGACTGTTTCGATGTGTGAGAAGTGGTGCCGTCTTGTTGAAACCAAATGTCGCCGAAATCACGAGATTCGATTTTTGGCATCAAATAGTCGGTTATCATGGCGCGATAATGGTCACCATTGACGGTTACGTTCTCACTGGCATAATTTTTGAACAAATATAAACCACACCAAACCGTTATTTATTCTGGATGAAATGGTAGCTCTTGAATCGCTTCAGATTGCTCTTCGTTTCAAATGCGGTAATTTTACTTGTTTACGTACCCATTGAACCACGGCCCTCAACTTTGAACACAATTTTACTAGAAAACGTCAGATCTTCTTGGAACTTTTCAAAAGCCCATAGAGCGAAGCGATGTCGCTTGAGAAGGTAGAGTGACTTCAGTTCTTACACGCCTTCAATTTAAGATTTCGATTTAAAATACGCCAAGTCGTTCCATATGTCAGTCCGAGTTGCTGCGAACGGCGCCGAATCCTCTTCCCACGGTCTTCGTGTGCGCACTCAACTGCTACGGCTGCTATATTTTCTTCACTGCGAGCTGGCCGTGGTCTATTCGATCGAATATTATCCAATAATGAATGCTGAGTCTCAAGATGGGTGAGTGTGTTTCGAATAGTACGCTCAGTAGGCCGATTGTATCGACCATAAGTTGAGCGAAGCGCGCGAAACACATTCTTTACAGAACGTGAATTTTCGTAGTAAAGTTGAATGATTTGTAAACGTTGTTCAGGCCTAAAACTTTCCATGATAAATTGCCAAACAACACTGAATAAAAACATGACAGCTTGAGACGATTCACTCGTGATGTGTCAAAAAAAGGCTGTTGAGAAAAGTACCTCTACTTGGATCACTCGTTATTATCTCATATCCTTACTTTTCGATCATGCATAAAAAACTACTTAAATTCACAAAGTTAGAATAGGTTTTTGGCATTGATTTCCAGATGGAGAATGCGAGCATCACACTTCAATAGACAAAAAAACTACATGAGGGTCTATAGACGAAAACAGCTTTGATCCTATACCAAATTTGAGGCGGCTAATAACGGTTCGACTCAATTCGCCCGAATAATCTTTAGTTACTACCCAAAAAAACGAGGAGAAAGTATGCAGATTTCACTCGAATCTTCACCTTCCTCAAGAAACCTTTGAAAATTGACGTTCGTTAAAATTTTTAATACCGTCGAATGTATGCCTATTGTTTAGAGTCCGGTTAAAAACTTACACCTGCGGTGAGTTGAAGCTTGCTGTGAGCAAATATTTCAATGGCGTCGAAAAGACCAGCAGTGGCGCGGATAGCCGTCTATATGGTTGCTTTTTATATAATTCCATAGTTATTTAACAGAACAATACAGGCCTTTTCTATACCCAGTACTTCTGCTTGGTGAATGTTGGCTGAGTTTGGTAGCCGAAGAGACCGAGAGATTTTTAGATCATTGGAGTATACTCCGCAGTCCATTCTGGATCCATCGCTGTAAATAGTCGATTTATCATTATCCTGCACCAGAACTATTCTCCATTCACGGCTAGAGGTATCCTTATACAAAGGTGGCTATTGAAATCTAAACTTGTGAGGATCTCATCTGATTTACTTATGTTTAGCTGGTTCAAGATGGTGCTATGCCAATAAGCTTTCTTGTTTCAACCTTCTAATTCTATTATGCTCTTTGCTACTTTCCGAGTAAAGAGTTCTGTGGGCAGCTGATGCAGAAATATATTAAGCGCAACAGTCGGGCACGGCTTAATAGCCCCCTTAACCCCTGCACAGTATGCTCTCTGTATTCTAGTTAAATTCCTGATATTAAAGTTTTGTTTTTTTAAGGCATAAATAGAATAGTAATAATTAATTTGAGAACGTCACTCAGGAGTCCAAAGCCTCTAGGTAACTAACATAGAGAGATTGATTTTTAAGATTTTATACAGAAACAAGTTTTTAGAAGCAATAACATATGTACGCATGTATGTAATTCGCAGAAGCAAATTTTCTGTTTGAAAATGCGTCCTTCTTCAGAGATTTGATTTGGACCCCATCCTGGAAAGACAAAACTGTCCTACAATTCGTTCGAGACCACCTATTCGGGACTATCATTGTAAATTTCAAAAAGCTATTTCGTGTTCACACTTGTTTTGGTGCGGAATTTTGGAAAACGGAAAATCGATTTGTCGACTCGACATCATTGGATTGGGTAAAAGTTGTAGCTTTGTTGCACTCTCGCGAACTAGCGTAACTGGGGTTTGTATGAGCTCCATGAATGCTGCTCGATGAACCAAACCCATTGAAGTCTCTAAAACTATATTACCTTAGATCGGACATAGACTCAATCTCTGAGAGATAATGCTCAAAACAACAAAAGCCCTAAAAAATTTATCAAAAAAGAACTTAATCGAATGTCACTATAAATGGAACCTTACAAATTGCTATGACCCCAGTTGAGATCATTAACAACATACGTCTCTACAACAACCTACATCCTATACAGCGCGTACTCACATTATTCTGGATATATGTTACGTCTTCCATAAAGAAAAATCATAAAACTTTTTTTATAATTTTATTACCATTGTCGTCAGACATGCGACATGCACTGTAAACAAGTGCCGTGCCATTGCCGTCATGGCACCTCGACGATACGCACAAATACAAATGCATATTATTACGAATCCACACATACATAGCACAAACAGCAACAAATCATTTCTCTGCTACGCGAGGTAATTAACCAAACGAACGATCATTTCGCCTCTCTGCCCATCATTTGGGGCCCAACGTCAGCGCGCGAACATAAATACTATGTAGCGCGCTCTCACCAACTGTTTACCTGTGCGCTACACTTCGGTACACATTCTCTCGCCCAACTGTCTGCGCTGTTAGCGCGCGCACATTCTTCGTGGCATTCCTCGTGCACAACTAATCGGAAAAATATTCAAAATATTTCTGTCGTTAACAGTATTGCCAGCTAACATAGCGCGCTCACACTCGCGCTCTTCAATGCGCTCTTCATCGCTATGCGCTCAGCTGCTCTATTGTTACTCTCCGTTCGCATATTCTACATTCCAAGCATTGATGAAGAGCACAACAGCTGGCCGCAGTTGGTGTATGACGAATCCGCTATGCACTTAACGCCGCCACTCATTGCTCGGGTATGGCGAGTATCTCAAGAACGCAAGTCTCCGCTAAAGTCTACATGATGAATAAAAAACAAAAACATCATCACTTGTATTTGTGTATGAGGTAGAGCGCAAAACCCGTTCGGCCACTCCTTCACACCGCAACACCTGCGCGCGCTCAGCCAGCGCGACTCTAAAGTGCGCGCGCGTTCGCGCAACGTTGCTCAGTGGGCCGCCAACCGTACCGCGCCGCCTCACTTTGTCTTCTCTTGCCTGCCGCCTTACCCGTATGTTTGCATTTTCTTGTGTGCGCTTTGTTTTTCTTATTCTTGCCCGGTCTTCTACAGATACCCCACTTGTTTGACTGCTTCCCGCGCGCGCCATTGCCACTAACAACGCGGCGCGTTCCCAGCGCGCTGTTTGCTGTGATGCTTGCTTCTTGTCATTCGTCGCTTAATCTTGACTCTTTCTACTGTTGTGTTTATGTGCTTGTGTGCGTTTGATTTCTCGGTCTTTTGTCGCGGCGTTGGAGCTGCTGGCTCTGTCTGGCTCTGTCTGGCCGACTGGCTCACTGGCTAGCTGCTTTGGGCCCTAATCACTGCCGCTCGCTCAGCGTCGCATTCAGTCTGTGAGTTTCTCTCGATTCTGCGCGTTGCGTACACTCGGCTCGGTTCGTTGCGACGATATTTTTTGCTTGCTTGCTTGCGCTTTGCAGAGTTTATGATTTGATATGTTGTTTAACTACAAAGTGCTCGGTGTGTAAAAAAGTTTTTCAGTGAATTTGTGATTCTTCCGCCTTGCAAATTGTAGCGTTTTCGGTTGGCGGGTATATACTACACCGAATTAGGACGGACGCGTCGTGATTCTTAATTCTCCGTTTGCCATAATTGAAAGGGAAAAGAAACGTGGAACGTAGTGTACGCGCTTGAAAAATATAAGAAAGCCAATTTAATAAGAAGTAAAGAAAGGAAAAATTGATCGACACTCCCACAGTGCTTTTCCCCTTGTTTATTTGTATTGTCTTCGCATTTGCAACGCTCGTAAAAGGGAAATTGTCGTCAGTTCGTGCAGTTTTCAGTGTATGTGAGTTTATAAGTGCTTTTTATTGTTGTTGTGCTATTATTAAAAAAGAAACAACTTGAGGAAGAAATGAAAGAAGTAATCAATGGATTTGATCTGGGTTACTAGCCGCACACACCTCAAGTCCAAACGCGTCGTGTCACGTCGCAGACCAAACCCCGATTCCCATACGAACCCATTGGAATTGTACGCAAAGCCAGCGCAAAACGAAAAAAAACCAATACAAAAAAATACATGCAACAACTACAAGTAGTTCTTCGAACAGCGATCGCGAAACGCCAAAAAGTTTCTCGTATCTCTTCGTTCGTCTTTACAAATTTACATTTTTATATGAGACACACACATACCTACAATTATAGAGTTCCATTGCATACGTGCGTGCGTGCGTTGTTTCACTAGTTCTTCGCCCCTCTAATCGCGCCTGCTACACACACCCATTTGCGCCCACTTCAGAACCCCCCACCCAACCGCCAGCTAGCTGCTGCCAACAGGCATCGTCGCTAATTTTATCGTTGCCATCGGCACGGTTTGGCGGCGTCGGCGTCATCATCATCTTCGAGTAGCCGTCGTCGTCGCTGATTCTAACCGAAGCAGGCACAGTCGACTGACGCAAACGGCGCTGCTTGCGTCACCTAACAACCAACTATCAGTGGGCATCAGCAATCGCCGCCGCAGCAGCGTCGCAACGTCACGACGTGGCTCGCGGAAAGAACTTTTTGTGTGCTGATCGGGTTCGGTTTGTGACTGGGACGGGTTCTTCAGTCGGCGACGTGCCAAAAAGTAAAACAAAAAGCGCTAATAAATGATGGTGTATGCATAAAAATAATGTGTGCTGCTCACATGTACCATACATACATATACATATACATTTACATACATGTTCTGGCGTGTATGTTTGTCAGTTTGTGCTTTGCATAGGTGTATGCGCCTATATTGTCTATAGCCACAACATAGAGACAGTGAAAATGTGAAAATGATTTCAATTAAGTGGACATTAATATTTTTAAGAATGGAAATGCAAAAAAAAAAATATTCAAAAAAAAACAAGAAAATTTTACAATAACAAAGCTTGTGAAATAAATTTCTGAAAATATTCTAGAAATGGAAAAAATATGAAGTAGAAAATATTAAAATAAAATAAAATGAATTTAAATTAAATCAAAATGAATTAAATTAAATTAAAATAAATTAAATTAAATACAACAAAATAAAATAAAATTTAATTAAATTACATTAAATTAATATAAAATAAAAAAAAGAAAAAATAAAATAAAATTAAATAAAATAAAAAATTAAATTAAAATTAAAATAAATTAAATTAAAGTGATTTAAATTAAAATAAAGCAAAATAAAATAAAATTTAAATAAAATGAAAAAATTAATTAAAATTAAACTTAAAATTAATACTAAAAATAAAACTTAAATTTACACAAAAATATAGAATTTCATTAAATTAAAAACCATGAAAAAATAAATTTGCATTAAAACATTATTAAAAAAATTAAATTAAAATTAAAAAACATTAAATTAAAATTGAATAAAAGAAAATTATTTATTTTTTAAATTAAAATAAGCAAAAGAAAATAAAATTTTAATTGAATTGAATTTATAATACTTTAAAATTATAATTAAAATACTAATTAAAGTTGCAACTAAAATTATAATTAATTTAAAATAATATTAAAAGAAAATATATTTTAAAATTTAACCTAAAATTAATACTTAGAATAAAATTTAAATGTACATTGACATAAATATAATCAAGCTTAATTAATATATCAAGCTTAATTAAATATCATGAAAAAAATGCATTCAATTAAAATTAAAATTAAATTAAAATTACAACTAAAAATTTAAAAATGAAATATACATAAGTACGAATAAATATGTAAATTAAAATAAAATAAATTAATTACTTCTAAGTTAAAATTAAAATAGAAGTTAACCTAAACTAATAAATTAAAATGAAAATAAATAAATAATATATGTATATAATATTGCAATTTAAAATAAAATTAAAAGTCGCAAACAAAAACAAAAATGAAATAATAAAAATTGTAGTAAAATTTAATTAATTAATTTAAAAAAATCTATACAAAACAGTAATTTATAACACACGAAACAACAATAAAATTAACAAAAACTCAACAGTAAAATTACTATGTAGTTTTAAATTTTATCTTAATTTTTTTAATTAAATTAATTTTTTATAAGTAATGTATTTTTTATGCTTTATTTTTTGCTTAATTTTTTAAATTTTCTTAAATTAAATTAATTTTTTTTTTGTTTTTTTTTTTCTATGTACAAATTTTGTTTTAGTTCTCATATTTTTTTTAATTCAGTGACTATAATTTTTATACTTGTTTTTATATTTTGTACTTAAGTATTTATTTTTTGTCTTAGTCTTCCTTTTTTTGTTTTGAAATTCAGTCCCACTATAAACATTATAAAAAATACAGCTATTCATAATTTTTTATTCATTTCTTTAAAATTATATTTCCTATTTTGTTAATAATAATGTTAATTAAAAATATTTTTTTTGCAATTTAAAGTATTTACTTTTCGCTGTTTTTTGTAGATTTCATGACGATAATTCAGTTCCACTGTAATTTGCCGTTGTTGTAATTTTTCATATTTTTTATATTTTGTAGACTTTTTTAAATATAAATTTTTATATTATTTTCATATATTTTGTCATTCACTCCCACTGTAGTTTTTCTGAGTAGTTTTGTTTTGTGTTTTTTAAACTCTTTAATTTTGTTTTTTTTTTAATTTTTTTTGTATATTTTATGCTTTTTAATTATATTATTTTTTTAGTTTTGAAATAATTTTTTTTTTTTATATTTTTCATTAAATTTATTTAACTCAGTCCCACTGTAATTTTTCAATATAGTTTTTTTGTATTTTTTAATTTCGTTTTTGGTTTTTACATTTTTTTTTAATTAAATTTTTTTTATGAATTTCATATTTTTTCTAATTCTGTCCCACTGTAAGCATTATAAAAGATTCATAAATAAATAAAAAAAATGTTATGAATGGTAAAACTAACGGTAAAAAAGCAGCTGAGACAATTTTTATTGCATAAATTAATTTAAAAATTAAATAACCTTTAATTAATTAAGAGAGTTAACATAATTTAAATTTCTAAAGCGCTGTTTTCAAAGTTACAGCATACAGCATCTGCGTTGAAACTTACCGAATTCAGTAAAGAAAACATAATATCTTAGTATCATAATTAATTTTAACGACCAAATGAAGTGTTGCCATATTGAAAGTTCGTATTAACAACTCACAAATCTCTCGAAAAGTGCCAAGTGTTAAACAGTGATTAATAAAATAATAAAAATACAAGTAAATATTTTTGAGTAATTCGAAAGCAGCTTCGCAGTTACATTACTAAAAAATATAAAAAAATACACATAAAAAAGCAGAAAGTGAGAAAATAATTTCAAAATAATTAATACTTAAATTAGTAACGAATATCAGCGAGCAAAAAATCAGCGCTCAAAAAGTAAAAGTAAGAGGGCTGCCACAAACCGAAACCACTACAGCCAATATAACAACAAGATAAAGGTAATAAAATATATTCAGCGCTGCTCGGCCACCTTTTTACCTGTTCGCATAGCACTTCGTTGCTGCGTTCGTTTGTGTGATTTTCTCCTGCTCCGCGCTCCGTATAAACTGGCTGCATGAAAAACATAACCAGCTCCAGCACTTGTGGCAGTGGTCTGCTGCAGTTGCAAAACAATCTCAGCAACTCGGCGACCAACACATCGACCATCGTCGGCGGCAGCGTTATCGACGACGAAGACGCCATCCTGCACGAATCAAAGCAAAAAGGTTTGTTGTTGTTTTCATTGCAAACGCCTTACTCGGCACTTGCAACTCACTTACAAATGCTTAAGTCATGCCACAACTTTTCTATGTAATGCAGAAAGTCTGTATGTATGTAAATATATAAGTATGTATATGTGTGTAGATATGTATGCATGTGTACATGCATATGTAGTTGTGATTGTGTGGCAAGTGAATTGTATTGATTGACTGCCTGACAGTCTGACTGTTTATTGATTCAACTGCTTGCTTGCTGCAACAAGACGCCTAACAGGGCAAGATGACACTCTGCGTTCAGTCCGCCACTTAGCTCTAATTTTGCATTGCTCCACTTCGTTCTAGGTTGCGTTGTCTGGTCTGGCCAATTCTTCTCTGTTTGTTGTCTTTGCTTGCATAGTCATTATTATTGGCTATTTTTCTCTCTTGCCACTTGCGTCTTCCACCTCTTTGTATAATTAACCAAGTTCGCCTGTTTTTCATGTCTTCCACACTCGTCTGCCGTAAGCATCCGTCCTGTCTGCGCCTACTGCGCTGTTATTTCACATCCGCTTCGCCTTGTCAAGTTGTTGCCACTAATCAAACCATTTTTGCTATACGGCCAGGGGTTTTCAACCTCTTTAAGGCGATGTTAGTGAGAGCATTGAGTTACTGAGGTTTGTCTGCAAAGAAATATGAGTGTTTTGAGGTGTCTAAATTCTTGGAATCTTCCGCGTATCGTCTATGATACTCTTTTAGATCCAATTCCATAAAACTACGTCTGAAAATGGTCGAAGAGGTCAACAGGGGCCAGAAAAACATCAAGGGAATTGTTTTCATTCGCGTATATTCTATGTTACTCTTTGACTTCCGACAAGGTAAAGCTATGTCTGAAAACTAATCGAAGAGAGCAATAGTGGGCTCATCAAGGTAGAGAGGAATTTCCTTTGAGAGGCAGTCTTTATCCGGTTATGAATTAGACTTCGCTTCGATTAAATCGACTTGACTTTGGTTGTTGTTAGATAGAAGTCCCACTGTGATCTCCGGCTATTTGGTTGAACTTGGTAGATGTTTCTAAAAATTATCTTAGTTCATACTTACTCGTGTATTGTTATTTTTGAAACAGCTATAGAAATTCTATAAAGATGGAACCGAATCCTAGGAGCATCAAGTGGTCCTTTCTCAACTACGCCGACGACATAACACAAAACACCGACCAGACTTCTTACGCCTAAAACTTCAGACATGCACTGGCTGCCATTCACAGTGAAGGCATAAACACCTTCATCGATTCCTCACAGCGAATGCCGTAGTTGGAGTGAAACCGCCACCCATTGCAGACGAGAAGCTCGAACTGCCGGGAAAATCGAGGGTAACCCTTGCTCAGCATCGTTCTGGATACTGCAGCAGGTTATACTCCTACTTATCCAGATCGACCCCGAGATATTAAATATATGTCAGCTTGCAACAGGTCGTCGCACTTCTGACACCCACTCTCCCCATGGTCCGAGTTGGGTGAACCTTACCATCTTAACGGGAAGTACATAACCGTTACAACAGCAACAATAACTTACATTTCAGTAAACTTTTATCCAGAGTCAATCTTAGAGCTTTCATCAGCAGTTTTTAACATTTTTTTTTATTGCAAACTTATACAATATCATTTTGAAACCAATTTTCTTAAATTCTCTATTTTCGAAGGCTTCAAAAGTAGTTCTAAGAAAGCTGTGTAACTTTTATATATTTTGATTTCGTAAATCTCGGATCGAAATTGTTGCCTTTGTACCTCATCATCGCTTTAATACCTTAAAAAATGGTACTGTCACCCTAAATGTAGGCAACGTTTTTGGAAAAATAAGTGAAATTGTGAGCAATTAGGGGTAGTACAATTTTAATAGTGGATTAACTCAATCAATCAGGTCCGGTGCGCTCTTAAAAGAATACGTGTTTTTAATATTTTGATCAGCGTGACGTGCTGAGCCATTTTAGCTATGCCCATCGATTTGGCCGTCTATATTTACGTCGCTCTAGTCCCGCAGTTTCAGATATATCGATCTAAAATTTTGTACAGGTCTTTTTCTAACTAAGACTGTGCTTATTTGTGACAACCGCTGTTTCCGGACCACTGCAGTATATAGCTGTCATACAAACTGACTGATCCAAATGAAGTCCTTGTATGCAAAACTTTATTGTTTTTTACGGTACCTTCACGAAATTCCCCACAAATTAATAATCAAGATAGGCCTACATTATCCGAAGAAATGGTTTAGATTGGACAACTATAGCGTATAGCTGTCATACAAACTGATCGATCGGAGCATTATTCCAGATAGCAGCCATACAAACTGGCCGATCAAACTCAAGATAAAGATCTTTTTATCCCATTTATGTATAGCAACAAAAGCATCTGTCAAGGATATAATAGGTTTTGCGAAGCCAACGTAATGTGTTTCATTTTTTTTACATTTCGTTAATTTTTTTTAATTTTTTCCGAATTATTGTACATAATAATTGTTTTTTTAAAATTTTATAGTTTTTTTAATTTTGTCTTGTAATTTTTATAGATTTTGAAAATATTTATAAATTTCAAAATTTCTTTTTTGAATTTTTTTTATTTTTATTTTGGATTAATTTTTTTTTTTTAAATTGGAAAATTTTTAAGATTTTTTTTTTTGGATGTAAATTTTTTAATTTTAATAATTTTTTTTAAAATTTTTATATTTTTAAATTTATTTTTTCAAATTTTTAAATTTTTTTTGCGCTAATTTTTATGTCAATTTTTCTAAATATTTTTTTAAATTCTTTTTATGTTTCATTACCTCTCTCGCACCACACAGATTTTTCCACGAAACTAATGATCTTCTCAATCATGTCGCTTAGTCACCCTAATCGCTACCTATGTACATATATTTGCCATTTCACAACTAACAACTACTTCGACTTTATCGCGTTTGGCAAAAGCGCTTCGCATTAATCTCCCAGCAGCAACTAATCATTCCCAACAATTCTTGTGGGTCGTTTTTTGCCTTTGAGCCAATTCAACTGCCAACACTTCGAGTGTCTTCTTAGTACGTTTCCACCTTTCTTTTGCTAGTTTAATTTAACAGTTTTTTCACTGATTTTTATCAGCATTCGGATTGAATGAATTAATAAGTTCAGAGTCGTAATGTGGCGGTAGCCGGTTTGAGATACCTATAAGTGTCTACATATGTATATATGTATATAAACAAGTCGCTGGGCTCGTCATAGTGCTCTTCTGTTGAGCGCACACATTTTCCCGTATTTATATGCCAAACAGGTAAGCGCGCATGCGCGTGTATTTACGCACTTAACACAACGCGCGCTTATTAAGACGCACCAGCAAACATGCTGGTACTTATTTATGCATATAAAACATGCAGTTAAGCGTATGTACATATATACACATATTGATATATCAATATAAATACGTTTTTTATGCCGATCGCACATCAGGTTGTTGGGTTATGTTTTGACTAACTCGTTTGCGTTTTGCTTTTTTTGTGGCGACCACTTTGTTATCTCGTTTGTATTTATTAAGTTTGTGTGTTTTTTTCCACATGCAACATGTTGTTACCTCTTTAAGCCGTTGCGCTTCGGCTCGACACAGCCTTCTGTAGCTAGCTGAGCTTTGTTATTGCCTTTGTTTTGAGGCCTGTTCGCCTTCTTTTGGCGCTTACAAGCATATACCTCGAGACTAGCTGCAGCTCGAACAGTGCTATCAGCTGCATGCAGTATTAAGTTTGTCAAAAAGTTTGTAACACCCAGAAGAAAATATCGGAAACCCTAAAAAGTATATGATCAGCATGACGAGCTGTGTCGATTTAAGGCAAGCAAGTCCCTCTGCCTCTCAGCCTGTATATACCCGAACTAGTCCCTCATTTTTCGAGATATCTATCTGATATTTTGCACACGTTCTTTTCTCCTCAAGGAGCTGCTCATTTGTCGGAACCACCGATCTCGGCCTACTATAACATTTTGCTGCCGTACAAATTGAACGATCAAAATTAAGTCTTTGTATGAAAAACTTTTTTATTTGAAAAGATATCCGTACTTAATTTAGCATAGATTATTGTCTAAGACAACGCTAAAATATCTTAAGAAATTTTACAGATCGGCCTACTATAACATATAGCTGTCAGATAAACTGAACGATCAAAATTAAGTCTTTGTATGGAAAAATTTTTTATTTGTAAAAATATCTTTACGAAATTTGGCATAGATTATTTTCTAACACATTACTGAAATATATCCAGAAATTTTCAAGATCGAACCAATACAACATATAGCTACCATACAAACTGAAAGATCAAAATTAAGTCTTTGTATGTAAACCTTTCTTATATGAAGAGATATTCTTACCAAAATTAACATAGATTATTTTCTAAGACAATGCTGAAATATCTAAAGAAATTTTGCAGATCGGCCTACTATAACATATAGCTATCATACAAACTAAACGTTCACAATCAAGATACATTTCTTGTTTTTGACTAAATTATTATATTCAAAACTTTTTTCGAAAAAAAGTACAACCCTATTTATTACTCGTATGACTTAACTTTAGCTTTGTTCCATTTTCTATTTGAGTTTTCTCGTTCGTCGTCGTTGCTAGCGCGCGAGCTCGTAATAGCGACGTATGTATTCAAGAAGTTGTTCCAACCAGTTTAGGTCTTCTTGTTTGCTCATTGCTGCTTGTCTTTTGTGGTCTTTGGATTTGTTGTTGTTGGTTTTTTTTAAATTTTTTTGGTTTCTCGTTTTGTACACTTCTTGTGGTTAACGACAACTTTTGTTGTTGTTGTTATGAGTTGTGTTGTCATTGTTGTGAATGCTGTTGTTGTTATTATGAATGTTGCTCGTTTTTGTTGTTGTTGTTATGAATATTGTTGTTTTTCTTGTTGTTGTGTCCATTATTATTGTTGTTGTTGTTATTATTGTTTTCGTTGTTTCTTCCATACTGCTTGCGCTTACTGACTTCACAGCCAGTCGGAAAGCACACCTTCGTTACCGCATGAGCTTAATTCTGTGTTATGCTTGTAGATATGTATATACTTACATATACATATGTATGTATATATTACACATAGTATAAATGTATGTGTTTTTGTTGTGGTTTGTTGCTCGATGCTCAATATTTTGTATTTTTACTCGTCGTTGTTGAACTGGTTTACGGCTGGCAGCCTCTTGGTGCCTCAGACTCCACTCTGCAGCTAAATACTAGCACATATATACAGATATACGTATATCTACAAACAAGCACACACAAACACATATTCAAGCACATATACATATGCACACACAAATACTTGAATCTGCTTTCCTGCCCGTTCGTGTGTGTGTTGTCTTCAGCTCGAGCGCCATCGTAAAGGGTTTCAGCTTGATTAAGCCTCTCCGCGTGTCCAGTTGCATTTACATAAAATTTCTCTTTATTTTATCTTTTTGTCCAATTCATTACTACTTTTTTCTTTAACTGTTTGTGTTTTTTTCCGAATTGTGTCATATGTTTCGTTGTAATTGTTTCACCATAATCTCCGCTTTCTTTCATCTCGCAATTGGCTTTTAATTTTCAGGCTTCTTTTTATCCTCCACTTGCCCAGCAGGTCTCGTTATGTCTACCTGATGTTACAGTGCACTTGTTGCTGACTCTTAATGCCAGATTTAAATGTCATCACTTACTTGTTTAACCCATTTTCGTACTGCCACAAGGTGCTAATGTGCGCTCCTTTCACTTGCAACTGGTTTGGGTTCTTCCTTAGAATTGTTTCAGCGCCTTTTGGTTTTTGGTCTTTTTATTTTGCATTTTTTGCTTTTGTTTTTAATCTTTTGCTTTCTCTTTTCGGTTTCCTCTTAATCTTTTTAATTTCATTGCTTGTGAAATTACTGTTAATGCCGTGGAAATTAAGCTTTCCTTGTAGCAGTCTCGTTTGGCATGATCGACTTGTGGTTTATTATCGGAAAAGTTATCATTTCGCATCAGTCCGTTTTCATTCTCTCGACAGAACTGGGCTTTAAGTCTACAATATGACCAGATTTCTGTTTTTAACACTTGTTTATTCTTTGAGCTTTCTTAAAATTTTTTTAGTATTCGAGAAATCTTATCTGAAATCAAACAGATCGGTATCACCGATCGGCTAGAATTTAAGTGAGGCTTTCTCTTTGCTTTATTTATACATTTTACCATTTGCAATTCTTGCTCACTTACGATTTCCTGGAATGACGATCTTTTGTTCCATGGAGATGTCCAAAAGCGTAGGAATTTCTCCCATTCTTGAGCAATGAATTTTTTAAGCGGCCGGTATGTTATTTGGCGAGAATATACCTGAGAGTTAGTGAATAACAAATGTTTTCGGAAGTTTTGGTATGATTTGCTGAAAAGAAAGTCCAAAGATTTACTCGAGAGATAGTGGTAAATATTAATGAAGCTTAACTAATGTTTGAAGTTCCAAAATTGTCTAAAATTTGCATTCCCATAATTTGTTTCTATAAAAACCATGTTGTTACTTAATGTTAGTTTAGAATAATCTGGTAGGCCAATAACCCACGCATGGACGAGTTTGGTCCTTTGCGATACCAGATAGAGTTCAGTTCGTAGGTCCACGAGAAGTACTCATTCTTTAGAATGACTGCGCTAGACGCGAATTTCAACAGACACTGTGACCTCACTATCGATATCTTTTTTGGTGTATTATACCGTGAGGATCCCAGATGATTACAGCGTAGTCTTGTGAATGCGGGCCAAGTGCACAAAAGATGCTCCGTTATTTCCCTGGTGCTTTGCTCTAGACATTTCCTGTAGTCTTCTCGATCTGTCAGCCCTATTCTGCGGGCGTGCATCGCCACCAGACAGTGACCAGTTAGTATGCCGATCATGTTCCTACAGTCTCTTCTATCGAGTGCCACTAGGAATTTTATATAGTTTCGATCTACCGTTTTGCACCCGTTTTACAGCCAGGTAGCTCTTTCCATCAGGTTTTGATTTACTTTACCTTCCTCTATCTAGAACTTTGCCAATATTGTCACGTTTCTTGGCAATATTGTCCACTATTTCATTGTCCTCGATGCCTTTGTGGCCTGGCGCCCAATAGAAGTGAAGTTGCTTGCTTCTGGCAACACTTTCTACCCTGCTTCCCAAAACACTTCTGACCGCTATGAGATAAGCTGTTACTGCCCTGATTGATAGATGTTGACTCTGCATTGCCTGCAAGAGAATTAGAGGCCAACTCCGCAGCTTTGGCATAGCAAAGACCTCAACTTGAAGAAGCAGTAGTCTGTCAACTTACTTTAATCCTAAACGGAAATAAGTTCAAGGGATCTATAATTAAATATTACAAGTTTTTTCTCTCCGAAATTATTATCCATGCAACTGAAATGTTGCCTACATTTGGGCGCATTATTTTACTCTTATCAAAGTTGCACACCAAATGGTGTAAAAATGTATTTTTAACCTTCGTAAATTATTATTCAAATTTATTTTTTTTTTAACTTTTTATACAGTTTTTTGTTTTATATTTTTTAAATTATTATTCAAATTGCTTTTTTAATATTTTTTCTTACTATTAGTATTTTTTATACTTTTAATTATTTTTTTTATTTTTCCCTATTTTTCTCAATTCAATTCATGCCTCAACTCATACCCCTTTCAATTCACTTTTCACTCACATTCAATTGTTTTAACTCCACTGTGCATAACCGATTGACACTTCCGGTTATAAAACTCTAGTTTTCGGTTAGTTAAATTACCCTTATTTTCCTCAAGCCATTCGCGCTCATTCTAGCTACTTCTTATCTACTTTTCATTTAGTTATACTTGTTTGTGCGCGTATTCACCTCATCTCACCTGACATTCGTTTGCAATTTTGTTGTTAACATCAGCTTTTGTGTTCTTGCTTTTGTTTTGATCAATTATGTCCATATTAAGCTCTTTCTATTGCCTCTTTTCCCTTTCACTTGTGCGCCGCCCCCTTTTCATGACTCTAACTCACTCTTTATGGTTATCATTTTGTTTGCGCGTTCTGCTGAGGTTGTTGTTATTGTTTGTTTATATGTTTTTTTATCGCTTGCGGGCTGATAAGAATTGGACTTGTTGATAAAGCGTTTTGAAAGCATCAAGTATCGCATATACAAAAACTTACATACAGAAATGATTTGGAAAAAAAATCATTATTATTATGAGACAAATTAGTACATAACTTTCGGTTGATTTACTAAAAAAAATACTTTTTTTATAATTAAATTGCACAAAATTCTACATTAAAAATTTTGAAATCAAGCTTTGACCTTTAAAATACATAGCGGTAATTAAATGTTAATTTTGTTTTATTTTATTATTTTAAATTTAACATAAAAATTTAAATTTAACATAAAAACTTTGACCCTTCAAAAATAATAAAAATATTTTTTCATATTTATTTTTTTCAACAGAACTTTTTCTTCAAATTATTTTTTTCCAAATTAATATTAACTCTTCAAAAAAATATTAAAAAATTCTAAAACAAATTAAGAGCAGCGATTAAAAGGCCAAGCATCTAACCCTCCGCCTATTAGTCGCGGCTGCCAATAAATCATCTGATTATCACCTGTCAACCGGCTAGCATGCAATATGCTGCAGACTCTTTAGCAAATTGAATTTGATTTTTGAAATTTTGATATTCGCAAAAATTGCTTTCTTTTGGTATTAAATTGCTTAGCCATTCATTTAATTTGACCTTGAGTGCGAGTTAAACGATAGAAAGCAGACGAATTTTTTACGTTAGACAGAATAAAATCTCATAAGCATGTTAACTATAAATTAGTGCTTGATTAATCTGCTCTATATTTTATATTATACATATCAGCTGATTTCAGAAACACAAACAAAGAGGCAGGTTTGTGTATTAAAAGAGTTATCATACTCACATCTACTGAAAAATAATGTTAATAGATATCTCAAAACTGTAAATATGATGACTAATTTCAACCAGAATTTCTGTCATATAACTAAAATGTTGCCTACATTCGGGCGCATTGTAATGCTTTATCAAAGTTGCACACCAATTTAAATTAATTTTCCATTGTATAAAGAAAGCTGAATACTGAAATTTTTCTGCTCAGCGTCAAGCACCACTTACCAAAAAACAAAAACTAGTAAAATATTTTAGAAAGTTCAATCCCTTTCAAAACATTTTTCAGCGTTTAAGGGGATTTAACTGTCTTTTGCATCAAAATTTGCCAGAATGGATGAAAAATGGTATTAAAATTTTGGAAAATTTGACTACATTATTGTCTTCTGTAACGATTCTGAGCCCTTATAAGACCTCAATGCTGACACTTGAATCATGCATTGTGACAAAAAAAAAAACACGGAAACTGTAAATAAAACACACAATATTTAATCATTTATCAATATTTATATTGTTACCTTCAAAATAATAGCAACCGTGTCAACGATTTTTCCAGTCCTCGAAACATTTTCCATAAGCACTTTTTGTGATGGCCTTCAGCTCCTTTAGCGAATTTTGTTTCATTTCTTCGGTCGACTGAAAACGGGTTCCACGTAGCGGTTATTTCAGTTTGGGGAACGAGAAAACATCACACTAAGACAAATCTGGTGAATACGGTGGTCGATCAATGTTAGACAAGTAATTGCGTTTTTGGCTTTAAATTCGATCACAACCGTCACTCGATGCGGTGGGGCATTATTATCGTGTAAAATCGACGAATTGTTCTTCCACAATTCCAGCCATTTTCGACGTATGTTCTCATGCAAATGCCACATTACGGCCAAAAAGAACTCCTTATTGATCATCTGTCCCTCCGGAACAAATTCATGATGCACCAAACTACGAATATCGAAAAAAACAAGCAGCATTTCGTTTTTACATCTTGGTGCTTAGAGTAAATAAAATCGATTGAAAACAGCTTTATCCTGACCTAGCGTTATATATACCCTTACCTGCTCTCTTGTGTTGGGTACTGTTAAGTTTATCGTTGACTCTTCGAAGGGGTCCAAAGCGCTTCTTTTACAGCCCTGCTACTTCCTCTTTTGTTGTAAGTAATGAGAGGTCTCGTATCTCTATTGTTGTCTTTGATTAACGGTCGGGCACAATTGCAGATTCTTGAAGTGCCTTGATTCTTTAGTGCCTCGCAGAAGCTTGCCTTTGTAGCCTGTCCCATCTCCAGCACCAGTAGTACGGCCCCGGCTCTTGTTTTGCGGATACCTTTGATCTTAAATTCTGCCTCTTTGAGATTTACCTTGCTACGGACATTTTTAAGGACCTCGACGTAGCGATTGTCCTCTGCTGGCTCACTGCCTCTGTTTGTCGTTTGAGCCTATTATATGCTCTCTGACTTGTAGCTATGTTCTTCCCTTTTATATGCTTCCTCCGTCGTTCCTTCGTTTGCGTGGGTATTCTTTGCTCTTTTAGGCATAACTTTTTGACACTGGCCGTCCTTTTCGTTTCGTAGTCTTACAATTTCTCGAGGCTCTACCGGGCTTGTCACCCGCCGCTTCGAGGTTATTGACTCTGGGGATGTCCCCGTATTTTCTCGTTTTCTATGATAAGCCAGTCTCTACGGGAACTCTTGATTACGTAGAAGAGTTCATTTAGCAGTGCCGCTCCATTCTTAACCTCCATGCTGATGTCTTTTGTTCTGTCTTCCACCGGAGTTTCCCTTGCGGTTTAATGTTGACTCTTTTCTCCAGTTTTTTTGGGTTGTTTAGGGGTGATGGTAAGTGTTGGGGATCTAAGTATCTACTACGTCTACGGAAGACGGTCCGGTATTTCTCGTCTTGGCCATCTTTATTTTATTTTTCTTCCTGTTGTTCCTTCTGTTAGGGTTTTTGTTGTTGTTGCGGTGTATTCAGTTTGATTCCGATGAGTCTGAAGAGCCTCCTCTAACCGCATATACCAATTTTATCGCCAAAATCGGGTGATGCTATTCTAAATACCAGCCTTTTATTTTATTTTATTTATCATTTAACTTCTTGTTACTTTATTTTTATTTTATTTATCATTTAACTTTTTGTTACTTTATTTTTATTTTATTTTACTTTATTTTATTTTTTAATTTTTTGTTTTTTTTTTTATTTTGATGTTTTTTATTTTTATCTATTTCTATTCATTTGTTTTTTTTATTTTTATTTTATATTTTTTTTTTAATTCCACTTAATAAAATAAAAAATATGTTGAATCACCAGACAAGGTAATTTTTATTTATTATCTCAACTCACATTGAAAATGTATTAAATAAAAAAAACTTAAACGTTATTGTTATCTATTATATTTATCAATGTGTTCCACCACTTGATTTCGAAATTAATATTAATACCTACATATGTATTTATCTACATTGTGTGGCCGCTAGTGCCGCTCACGCATTGCCCACACGAGCAGTCACTTCGTAAATAAAAACACACATGTACTTACTTACATGTAAAGCCGTGTGTGTTCATGTCTTGTTTGCCGCTAAGGTCATCGCTGCCGATCAATGACGCTACAAAAATAGTTCTATACAAATATCAACAACAAAAAAGCAGCAACAATCTAGACAATTTATTTATAGCGCATTTATAGAAATTACACATTACAAATATGCGCATATGAACACATATGTATGTATGTATGTATGTATGTTTGTTTGTATTCTTATTAGAAGCGCTTTAAGCACTTAGTCACAGCGAATTCTAAGTAGCGGTAAAAAGCTTGCTTTAATTCATACAAAACAAAAAATAATGAATATTTATGTACATAGTAAGTATGTATGTATGTTCATATTTGTATATACATATTAATATTTAGGTATGCACATACATACATATATTTAAGCACTCTCGCGCACACCAATAAAAGCATTTCAATAAAAGCATTTCAAAAATCCATGAAATTGAAAACTGACCAGCAACAATAAATGCATGCCAAACAAAAAGGTAAGAAACAATAACAGCAACAACAACAACAGCAACAACAACAGGGCGTGATAATCACATTAAAGCTACAATCATGAGTACTCATAATTCATAATTGAAATGGTCAAACGAGACCAGCAGAACCTTTGAATGCGGCGAGGGCATATTTAGACTGGCGTAGCGCTTTTGTTATCAGCCGCCAGCGGCTAAGTGTCTCGTAGCTCATTAAGTATCAGTGTTGAGCTTTGTTTCGTTACTTAATGCATATGATTTATGACTTGAGGCTAAGCCGCCTAGTTCGAGAGCGCTCAAGCCCGTTGAAATGCATATGCATGCCGTATACCGATGTAGATGTATGTGTGTGCAGCATGTGCTGGTAGTGGTGGCTCATTTGCGGAAGACACTCGCACGATTTTTCTATTGCAAAGCAAAGGAAAAGGCAGAAAATAAAAATTTGCAAATGCAGGCCTTACTCAAGTCAAGCTTGGCAAGAAATGTATGTACATATATTAGTAATGGAGCAGTTGAGTAATAGCAAAGAAAAACTAGCGACTTACGCGTTCAGCTATAATTTATTAGAACTGTTTACAGGGCATAACGTATTCAGAATCAAAGGGAAATTAAACATTAGTTTAATAACAATGAGTCACGGTTTAATGATGGCACTCTAGCGTCTAATCGACAGTTTTCGCAGTGGTTGCAGCTGATGAGTCGTATTCAAAGCGTAAAAGTTACAAAGTGTATAGTTTGGGATGCCCATGAAATAATTTTCATCTCCAAAAAAGATAATATTATCTACACAACCGCTTTTCTTTACAGAGAGCTTTCCCTGTAGATCTAGAAAAAGTGACTGTGATCGAACCGTGGCAACACGACGTCATTTGACTAAAAAATTGCCATGAATTAAGTTTCCAATTGATTACGCATACAACGTATTCTCCCGATTTCGTACACAGTCACTTTTTCCTTTTCGCAGACCACATGAGAACGCTCTCTGTAAAAAGGAAAGAGAGAAAGCGGCTTTGTATTGCTAAACGCGAAGAAAGTTTTCAGCTTTGGTTCATTTGCAGCGTGTTTGTCTCATTAAAAATGATGTTTATGCTAGAATCTCTCGAGATTTCTTGTTTTCTTTAAGCTTCTAAAGGCTTTCTTGGACAACTAATATATAGATTGGGGAACAACTAAGCTAACTTATCATTTATTGTCAAAAATAGCAACTTAAAAACCCATAGTAAAACTAAGTTCGACCCCGCTTAATGACATTGAATAGGTTCCATACTCTGTAATACTCGTTGGAAAAGTATGAGTCAGTAGCGTGCTGACTAGCCTTGAATAATGCTTATACTTAAGTATATAGTTTGTGGAATTCTGCAATACTTTTCCTATAAATTGTTTTCTGTCCGTAATCTAAAAAATAACCCCTTTAGTGATACAATTACCATAAAAAACCCAAAGTATAAGAGCAGGATCTCATATTTTGGCCACGAAATTTTTAGTACCCAAAAAGAAACACTGTGTAACAAGCAAAGCCAATTTAATCATACCTCTGTTTGCGCGAACTAAGATAAATGAGGATTATATCGCAACCTTAGGTCTAACGTGCCCTCTCCTAAGTCACAACGACCCATCTAGCCCCAGCACATTGATAAATTCGAATATACTACTAGATGCTAGTGAGGCGATGTGATCTCTATTTGCAAACATGGAGCCAAGGGTCTCTATCCTATGTATACAGACTGGTTGGCTGTCAATTAGCAGGTGTTTTGAAGTTAAAGCCTTCCTGTCGCCGAGCCGGCAATTTGCACAGGAAGCTAGACCCATGTTATATATGCATGTAAGTGTTTGTTAAGTTTACAGTGGCCAGGGTAGAATGTGACAAGTAGTCTGAGGTTGTCGCTATGAAGGTTCATTACATATTTAAACTTGCTGAGGTTATAACCCTCCATTAGCAACTTGACATGGCGCATGCCTTGGAATTATTCCCTAAGGTCTTGAGTCATCGATTTGAAATGTTACTTTTCTCCCCAAGAAACTGCTCATTTGTCGGATGTCGGACCGTTATATAAAATAGCTGACCGATCCGTATCAAGTTCTTGTATGGAAAACCTTTTCATTTGACAAGATATCTTCACGAAATTGGCACAGCATAGTTTCCAAGGCAACGCTACAACCTCTGAACGTAATATTCAGATCGAGTCACTATAGCATATAGCTGCCATATAAACTGACCCTTAAAACTTTAAATAAAGATATTTTTATAACCTTTTATGCTACCAGAAACGTGCCTGTGTTGGCTATTATAGCTTCGGAGCAGTCAAAGTTAACATTTTGCTTGTTTTCAGTTAAATCCTCTCAAATAACCCTAAAATAATCTTCTAATTATTTGTCACACTCAGTTTCAGGACCTCACTAGCTTGTTGCTTTAGTTTCCAGCTAAACTGTCTATTAGTGTTTAGCTCCCAGTGTCTACTACACCGTCTTGTTTAACAACTGTCCAATTGACTACTGAAAAAAAATAACCAGTTTCAGCGCGATATCAACGGCATGGCCCACAATGCAGCGTCAAGTGCCTATCCGCTGGTGAAAATTTACATATTCTTTCAAGCTGGCTGTCTTTCCACTCACTTGGATTTTTTCTACGATTTTTCGCGTTTTCTTGCTTTTCTCTTTTCGCTTAAGCGTTTGTGTTTTTTTCTTTTTAGTTCTTTTATTTTCCGTGCGGCTCCGCGCGCTTCGCTCCTCCAGTCACGCTGTGCTGCAATAAATAAAGATTTATTGCCGAGAGTGCGAAAATGTATTTTCAATATTGCGTTTATTATTAAAAGTACTTGCCTCACTTGTTTTCCGCATGCAGCGGCCGTGGCAGCGCGGCTTGCATTTCAATTGGCTGGGCGCAGCGCTGACTGGAGGCACAGCAAGGCAAGCAGTTGTATACATAATAATAAATATGTGCATGCCTTTATAGGTATGCATGGGTATAAACAGACTTACATACATACACGCACACACAAAGTATGTGGAGAGCAATGCGTCGCCAGCAGCGGCCAGCGACAGCGCACCTGTATGAGTCATCAACGCCAATCGGCAGTAAACACACTCGCCCATAGTCGTTCTTGCGTCCATGTACAGCAATAACAATAACAATAACAACAAGTCAATTCTTTATGCAATGCATGCACGAAAACCACAAAACTACGCGACGTCGCTGCTGCCACCGAGCAACAACCACTTTTACCTACGAGCTCAAGTAGTTACTTGACAAAAGAAATAAAAACAGAAAAAACACAAAATTAATAACAACAAAGCCTTTGGTGAATGCTGAGCCAATAACAACAAATACTTACCATACCCGTTTTCATCACATAAAAAATTCTCGAAAGTCTATGTGGCCTCCACACGCCGCGCCAAACCAGCTACTCGCGGCTCTACAACTCTCAAGTCTCTATCTGTATCCGCATGTGTGTGTTGGTTTTTTATTTAGCTCTCTAAAATAAAACAGGTTTCTAAATCCTCCACACAGTCGGTTTTCGCTCACTACGAAACCTGAAGTAAAAAGATAAATATTAAATGAATATCAAATAAGCAGAGGAAAAAAAGAAGCTGTAACAGCAACAGGCGAAGAATAAGGAAATCGGCAGTCGTAAATCTATCAACTGCAATATGCCACCTTTTGCTGGCTATGCTTGCCGCTCAGCTGATCCATGCGCCGCTCACGCTCAGCGCCACTCAGCTGTTGACTTGCTGTTAATGGCGCTCTCTCAGCTGTTAGTGGCCGTCTCCAGCTGTTAATGGCTCTCGCAGCGTTAATGTGATACCAACTGTGCGCTCTACCGCTTTCTAATGCTGCTATTTAGCGCACTATTGTCTCTCTCATACTGTTAATAATGTCTATTGATATTTCTCTTACTCTTATACCGCGTAAAATCAACTCGGCTGTCGTTTAATGTTTTATTTTGTTTACTTCTATTTATAAATGCGGTTGGGTTTTTCTACATTCGTCGGCCTCTCTCTCTGTCTTTATTTATTTTTTCACTTAGTTAAATTAACAAGAATTGAATTGAATAAAATTTTTCCGCATTGCCCGCAATGTATTGGCATCACCGCAACGCTCGTCAGTCACAATGCACGTTTGCTAATTGGGATTTTGATCTACGTGGTTGTATGTATAAGTTTGTATGTTGAAATGCGCTAGCATTCAGAGACCATCTGTTCCGAAATTTCATTACTAAAGCCCCATTGCACAGATGGTTGTTTTCTTTGTAGATACCAAAAACTAACAGAAGAAATCTCGAGGTAAAAATATAAAAAATTGGAAATACACCAAGGGCTTTGGCTGATCTGTCAAGTGAAGAAGTGTTTCTAATGCCAAAAGAACTTTTTTATTTGTATTATTTTTTTATATTTTTTTTTATATATTTTTTTTTATATTTTTTTTTTTATTTTTTTTTTTTTTTTATTTTTTTATTTTTTTTTTTTGACGTAGAGCCAAGCACTTGCACTTGGTCGCATGCTTCTAAAAATGTCGGAAGGTCTTATGATTTTGACTGCTGCCTTCAGCTAAAGTCTCCAAGCAGGTGTTTGCTGTCGATTAATCTATAAAAAAAATCAGCAGGCAGTTGGACGTTGCCATATTGAAAAAGTGAGCGCAATATGTCAAAAGTTAGCAACAAATAATCTTTGCAATTAATTTTAATTTAATTATATGCTTTCATTTACACTCTTGCTCTTTTCAGCCCGCTCCGCATTGCCTTATTGCTCTGCTATTAGTTCCACTACGATAACTTTGGTAGCCTTACGACAACAAACGAGTTTAAGTGAAATAGAAAGTTATGAAGCCGTTAAACGTTGGGAAATATATTAGGGATTTTGATATTGTTATCTGAGCGACGTCGCTAAGACCACTTGAGGCGAATCGAAAAAGTTTGATCGGGTCTAATGAGTTCCAACGTGAATACATTAAACCTGTTCTCATTATAGTAGAAATATCATACAGTTGGTAAATAATTCATAATTGTTACTACTACTGTTAGGTCAAACCCTAACGGCCACAACCCCCACAATAATTCAATAACTCAAATATTCATAATTTTTACTGCTACTGTTTGGTCTACACCTTTTTCTATGTCCTAGTTCACTCTTACGACTGCAACCCCCACAATAACTATCCTATAAATCCGATTCGTTGGCAAAACAAATTCGATTTTTAAAAGTTTTGAACAATTTACTATTGAAAACCCCGTTATATCTTAGCTTTCAAGAAGGTATCAGCTCATCTCTTTCTCCTTAAAACAACGTGTATTATTTTAGACTGTGGTTTTCATTGAGGCAATACTTTTTTCAGATTTGGTCATTTTGTCACCTGTAACTTGATTTTCAAACTGTTTGGTTTGCCAATTCCATAATGAGTAGACTAGACTCCGGAAATACGGTCGCTAATCGTAAAAATTAGTTACCAAAATAATGCTTCAGTTCGCTGCAATATCATCCAATATTCGGTCAACGTAATCGGATTCGATCAACATAATCCCCCGGCAGAGTCGATAATTCGATCAACTATGAAACAGTTTTACACCATGCTTAGTCTAGTGGATAATGCGCATTCTCAAAGACACCGTACAGTGCGCACCGAAGACCCTATTGCTGCTGTAAAGCAGAGTATCGAAGGAAATCCAAACGAGTTCATCCGCCTTTGCTCGCAACAATTGGAGCTATGAATCGCCACTTTTTGGAAGATTTTGTGGAAATATTTTGCCTTGCGGACTTACTCAACTCGTGCAAGTATAACAGCGGGTGACCATCAAGCGCATTGTACATTCGGTGATAGGGCTCTAAACGAGTTGGCCACCGAATGCGATTTTCACAAGAAAATTTGTTCAGCGAGGAAGCCCAGTTTTGGTCGAATAGATACAAAATAATAAACAAAATTATCAACCATCGAGTGATGATAAGCCATTTGGTTATGCGGTTTGGTATGTTCATTGCGTAGAGGGAATCATTGATCCATATTTCTTTGAAAATGAAGCCGACTGCAAGCCATACAGCCTACGAAATAATCAATTTATAGGAGGAAACTTTTGGTGAGTGCGTTATCTTGCATAGTGGACCTCCATAATCGTGCGATTTAACGCTACAGAACTAGTTTTTGTGAGGTTAGGCGAAGTCGTTATCTTCGTTGGAGACGATTGACCCCTTGAAAGGGAATTTTTGGCGTGTTATTTTATCCGTCCTAAGCTCATTAACCTTATTAATCTGTTTAGAATCATTGGAGCTTTGATACGACATTTCATTAATTTAAATCCTCTTTCTGAAACCTGTTGTTGTTGTTGTTGTTTTCGTAGCGGCAGAATTCTGCCGTGTTCACAGTCCTTGACCGGATAAAAAATCCGGGTCCGTTCCGATTACGTAGACCTGACTGTCAAGGGATCGCAAACTTCATTTTTTTACGGTTGGAAAAAGCTTTTTTCTATGATTGAAAATAATTTATTTAAAAATAAAAATTTTTTATACTCAAGAAATTTGGACGAGTACTTAGAGGATTTTATATAATATTAAAAGTTTTAATTTCTTGATTACCTCTCTATACCTCATATAAGTTATGCTCAATATCATAAACGGTTTTTTAGCAGTTAGAAGCATAAAACTAAAAAAGAACTCACTTAATACTTTGGAGGAACAATTAAGATGTCCGTATGGACTTAAGGTTGAGTTTAGCTGACAAGACTACTGATTTTTTCCCTGATATGTACCTCAGTGCCCGAAAAAACCGACCGCCAAAGTACATTAGATTCTACTGAATTGCTGCAAGCAGTCTGCTATATAAACAAATATCTATAAACCCAATGAGAATTACCAGCGACCGATAACAAGCAATAACATGCAATTCAACCGATTTAAGGAGACTGGTTTGTCATTGAAATTCGAAGTTCTTCAATCCAAACTTAAATTAAAGCAATTTCAAGTATTTTTTATGGCTACTCCAACGACCTAAAAATCTTTGCGCGCCAGCCTCTCGTAACTGTAAATTAATTGTAACTGATTTAGAAGAGGAAACTCATTCCGGTTGATTTGATACTTCAGCAGCAGATAATGCAGTATGTGGGCCATGAACTGCACTTTTCCATATACATACATACCAAATGCACCTGGTCGAATAAGTACAATTTCTACGCTCTTTCATGGCTCACCTTGGAAAATCTAAGCGCATAAATTAGCATTTATGCCTCTAACGTAATTGCCAATAAAGATTTTATTAGATCTGTCGGCCATTTCAGGTGCACGAAGCTCTGCGCACACTTGCCAAAGTAGAGGACGAAGAAGAAGAATAAGCGCCTGCCACTTTTTTTTAACAATTTACTGGTGTTCTGTGCCTGTGTGTTGCTGGGTACTCGTAATGCCACGGCTTTGCTCAACTGAGACAACTGTCATAATTATGTCAACGTGCTGTCAAGACGCCTTTTGCGCTTTTGTTTGCTTCGTTCTGCTTTCTTATACATGTATGTACTATATGTAGGAGCTACCAAGCAATGTTGCAGTCACCGGGTGACGACAAGAGAACGCTTTACCTCCACCTCTTCACAATGCTCGAATTGTAACTTTTGGTTTATTGCTGACTTGACTTCACTTCGCTTTTTGTACGTTTTTGCATATTTAATTGTTTGTTTTTATATATATTTATGTGTGTATGTGTGATTGTGATTTTTCATGTATGTTTTTTATTTTTGCTGTCGGCTTTCATTATGGCAGGAGTAATTTGACACTTTCTGTGATTGTTTGTTATTAGTTTGTGTGAGTGTTCATGCCTTGATTCATTTGTTTATTGTTGTTGTACTGTTGTGTTCTTATATAATAACTGCACTCGTAATGTTTACTCAGATTTCGCAGCAGCCGATTGTTGCATAGAAATTTATTGTTAATGCCACGAAGTTCTTGTGAAAACTTTTTGATTTTTGTATCTTTGAATTTTCTGGCTATTATCCATTTCTCTAGCAACCATTATGTTCACACATTAATTTGCCGACATCATTACCGTTATTTTATATTTATTTCTTAACAGTTTACCTTATATCTTAACAGAAATTAATCGATAAAAGGCGATAAATTTAGTTGGTATTAAATTTTTTTTTAAACAATAAATTTTGTCACCAAAAAGTAAAAAAAAATCGATAACCACTTATCGATATATCGATATCGATTTTTATCGAAATGTTTTTAATTTTCATTACAACCAAATTTTATTTTTAACGCGCTCTTTCTTACATTTGTTCAATATATTACAAATATAACTCTTGTTCTGTAAAAAAGAACTTAAAACTTTCATCGATAACTACCTATCACCTTTGTACTTATTTTAATTTATATTTTCGAAAATAGTATAATGTTTTTAGACATCGTTTTTAATGCACAAGCGGTAAGTTTTGTACTTAATTTAATGTATGTACATATATTAATGAAAATAGTATAATGTTTTTCCCGCGAAATCGGGTTTTTACTGATATTTTTAAATTTATTTTATTTGTATTATATTTTGGATGTTTTCCCCTTAGCTTTGTTCGTTCTATTGCACATAAATATGACAATTGTTCTATAAAAAAATTAAAAGCCGATAACTGTCCATCAGTTTTGTACTTAATTTAATGTATGTACATATATTAATGAAAATAGTAGAATGTTTTTCCCGCGAAATCGGGTTTCATACCGCGTTTTTGACAGTTTGGCTTACTTCTTCGCAGAAATCAATCGATAAAAACTGATAAATCCAGTCAATATTAAATTTCAACAAAATTTATAAAAACTATGTTTTTATTGATATTTTTTTTTTAATTATATACATATATTAAAATTATATTTTTGATGGCGAATATTACACTTTTTCTGTAAAAAGACTTTTTCAATAAACACTTAAGGATATACATACATCTGTATGTATGCACATACAAATCTATTGATATCGACTTTAATCGATATTTCTTATTTTTTTATGCTAATTATATTTTTGATAAGAAATATCACATTTCTACTTAAAAAATATTTTTTCGATAACCACTTATCGATATAAATATCAGACAATATCGATTTTTAATGATATTTCTAAGTTTTTTCTATGCAAATTATATTTTTAATAAGAAATGTCACATTTTTATTTAAAAAATATTTTTTCGATAAACACTTATCGATATACAAGTAGAACGATAATGATTTGTATCGATATTTATTCAATCGTACTCGTTTATAGGAGAATAATCTAAAACTGCCGCTTTTGTTACACACATGTTATCCTGTCGATCGTTATTAAATCTCAGATTTTCTTTCCCCACTATGCTTTCTCCCTTAAGTCCCCTTAACTAACCCAAATTTGCTTATCAATATTTGTGCCTCCGTTTTTATTGAACATGTGTAGCACAGCTTAGTAAAGTGTCTGGGTAATTAAAAAAGATAAACAAATAAATTGATGATTTCCTTTTAGATTGCGCGCGATATTGATAACTGTATAAGTGTTGTTTACTACTTTCTACTTTGTTTTTGGACAATCCTTATCTCAAATAGTGTTTTATGTTTGCTTATGTAATACTATTGTAGCAATTTTACTTAACTGATTTGAAAACAGCTGCAGCTTTTCATAATACAACGCTAAGTATCTGATTAAGTTTCAGCTAATGCTTTTATTGTGGCGCAAAGGCAGGTCTCCGCCTTATCATTTTCCGTGTGTGTGGCTTTTGAAGATTTGTGTATTAAATGTTACTTAATACTAGGTTTTGTTAAGGGTATTAATATCAAGGCGCCACTTAAAAACGAGTGTCTTGAGAGAATATAGGTACTATTTATATGTAATAGGCAAGGTGTGGAGATAGTTAAGATAAGATAAATAGATGAGGATTGCACTGCGACCTAACGCATATTGTGCCCTCTCCTAAGTCACAACGACTCATATTGATAAATTCCAAAGTCCGCTGAGATAGTTGGAGCTTAGTAATTTAAAAATTATAATTATGAATCTGACTTACTTCTTTGTAGATTATAGGTAAGCTAACTTTAGTTCATTTAACATAGAATATTTCAAACAAAATTTTGCGCTTATCACGAAATTGAGTTAATATTAACATCAGACTAATAATTTAATAATTTTTAACTTTACTTAGCCGTAACCGTAACGTAACGCAATACTTAACTTAACTTAATTCTACTTAATGTAACTTGAACAAATTTATTTATATTTTATTTAACTTAATTCGAATTAACGTAACTTAAGTATATTTATTTATATTGTATTTATCTTAACTTAGCCGTAACCGTAACCTTAACGTAACGCAATACTTAACTTAACTCAATTCGGCTTAACCCAACTTAAGAAAATTTATTTTTATTGTTTTTATCTTAATTTAGCCATAACTGTAACCTTAACGTAACGCAAAACTTAACTTAAATTAATTCGACTTAACGTAATTTAAGCAAACTTATTTATATTGTATTTATCTGAACTTAGCCGTAACCGTAACCTTAACATAACCTTAAGTCAACGTAACTTAATTCGAATTAACGTAAATTAAGCTAATATATTTTTATTATATTTATCTTAACTTGGCCGTTACCGTAAACTTAACATAACGCAATACTTAACTTAACCTAATTCGACTTAATGCAACTTAAGAAATTTATTTTTATTGTTTTTATTTTAATGTAGAAATAACCGTAACCTTAACGTAACGCAAAACTTAACGTAAATTAATTCCACTCAACGCTAATTTGCTAATTTTAGCAAACTTTTTTATATTATATTCATCTGAACTTAGCCGCAACCGTAGCCTGAACGCAAGGCAATAATTAACTTCACTTAATTCGGCTTAAGGTAATTTAAGCAAATTTAACTTTTGTATTAACTTGACTTTTGCTTTCGTTTCTAGAGGGCCAGGAGTGCATAAGCTATAGGCTGCCTTTTGCATTTTATTTTTTCCTAGATAAAGAACCTCGCTTATGACTAAATTTTCTCTAAATCAAGTAATTTAAATTTTATACCGTTTAATATACTTGCTTGCAGAATATAACAAATATAAATAACTTTATTTACCACATTTTAGTTCACCATAACCTCACCTAACTTGAACATAACCGATTAAAATCTATATTAATCAAGTTCAACTGCTGTTTCAAGCTGCTTATTGCCACTATTCTTCATTAAACATATTTGCAACCACAAAATACTGCAGCAGAATCGGCCGCTTATCGCTTTATGGTTAAAAAAAAAAACAATTTTTCGGTTATTTTTTCGTTAGCGATAACTGGAAAGCGATTGACTCACATTTGTCTAACCGAAATTAAATGCTATAATTTATATATAAATCATTTTACATACATATAAATATCTAAATTTCTTAAAAGTCTGTAATCTACAGCATGCTTGTTCTTACCGACGTCAGTCAAAACCCCCAGATGTGCTTATCGAGCCCACACACGTGCTGATTTTTAATTTCGTTTGTATAATTGACTCGTGTGTGTTTGTGTATCTAATAACTAAGCTTTGTTGCCAAGTATTTTTTTCGATATATACATATGTACAATGTGGGTTGAGTATTATCTATTCGTTTGTCGTACAAATTGCTTCAGCGCATTATTTACATACATTTGACAGGCATTGCCCAAATTCTATTGACTTCTGCGGCTATTACGAGTATTTTCGTTCGGCAGACTTTGCACAAAACAAAAATAATGATTGCCTTGCCAATTGAACAGATGTGTTATTTTGGCATAAAATTGATTTTAAATTTAGCGCAGACAAAAAAGAACCAAAGCACAAAAAGAAAGATAAGAATAACAAAAAACAATTGTAAAATTAAAACCAAATAGGAAGTGACTTGCACAAAAGAAAACAGAAGCTAATTAGAAAAGGTAATTGAATTGTTTGATGAAAGGAAAATCTTGTGTGAAAGAAATAAAACACACGAATTAAATTAAATAAGCGAACAAAAAAGAAAATGCCAAAAATAGCGCAGGAATTACATAGAGATGGTACATGATAGTATTGCTTATAATGCTCTCCATGAATATGGAATTCGCAAGATCAAGCATGTTCAAAAAGACCTGTTTACGATACTCTTGTTCAAAAAATTCAGCTTTATCGGAACGAGTCAAGCACGAACGCGTTTCATACCGAAATATCATTCAAATGAACTCGTGATGTCGAGCTCTATAGTCATCTCTCTAATGTATAACTTTTTTTACGTTTTTGAAATTTTGAAAAATGAATACTAGAATTAATTAAACTAATCATTTATTTCATTTCTTTTCGTTTTAGGTGAGTAAACACACACAAACAAGCATGTTAAGAGTTACTAGCTGTATGCCACCAATGTCTAAAGGACAAATACCCAAAGGAACACAAATCGGCTAAGTTCAAAAACAGTTTAAAATACGTTTAAAAAATTTGTATATTCAACTAATGCATTAAAACTAACTTCCGGGGGGTTCAGAAGAACTTACCATATATGAATTCAAACACGTACAGGCGAAAAATATTTATTAGCAATTGAGCACATTTTTATTGTATTCTTTGTAGTATTCTTCACAAGGATCAAGAAATCTTTTTTTTCTAACTTCAAAACACTACTTACATAATTCCTTTATCTAGCATTTTTATAGTTGAATTGATAAGTTAAATTTTATATATTGTCAATAAAAAGGGTGATACATTTCGGGTGCCCTACTTTTGTGGAGAAAAAACACAGAAATTTAAAATCTATTGGGGATTTAAAATCTATTATTTTAATTCGAAAGATTAACTCTTTCAAATGTGGGCCGCGTTTAGGTGTCTGCTGATCCATGCGTTGAGTTCAATTTTCGATGTCTTGTTCGAGCATTTCAACTGATAACTGCCGAATGACACGCGTGATGTTTTGCTACAAGGCCTGAAACGAAGCGGAATTGTCCGCATAGACTTTAGACTATACATATCCCCACAGGAAAAAGTCCAATTGTGTGATATCACACGAACATGGTGACCAATCGACGGACCCAAAACGTGAAACGTGGCTGCTCACTGAAGTGTTCTCTCAATAAATCCATTGATTGATGATATATGTGGAAAGTTCCGCCGTCTTGTTAAAACCAAATGTCGTCGTTCTTACCGGCAATATTTTTGAAGAAATATGGACCGATGATTTAACCGGCACGCAAACCATCCTAGTTCCAATTGGTAAAAACTGGGAGGGTAGATATTCTAAAGGAAGCTCTAGAAGCATCAGCAAAATAATTCACCATAGAGAATCTGGTACATACTATAAGATGGTTGCAAGAAAACCTACCGACAAAGCCCTCACAGCTTCTGCCTAGTCTCTATCTATGTCTATAGACTGGAGTTGTCCTGATGGAGCACAATTCCTAATGGCAAAAGCTGGCTTCTGAGCAATTATATGCTTCAGACATTCCATTTTTGACAATATGTATGTAATTAAGTGTGTCGAGATTTGATGTTTTGAAAATTTAGGTATGCTTTGAGTACAAGTTTTGAATAAAACCTACAGTGAGACATAATTTTCTTCCTTTCTAGTTTATACATGTTGAAAGTTAAGAAAGTCCTAACAGACTTTTTAGGTCTGAAATCTGCGCTGCGAGATCTTCTTCTTTATTGCCTAAGACACTGCGGTCGAGAGACGAGATCGATAGCGATAACTTTCTAACATCATTACTTTGCAGATCTCAAATTGTGTATCACAGGGTGATTCGAATGTCTGCATATTAATATAGAGGGAGTTATTTTTGAGTAAGCTCACCTCTACGGGTGCATTCTAATGTTCTACAGCCACGCTGAAGCTCATGCTCCCAATTAAAATACAAAAAAAGCACTTTAAGACACTTTTAAAGCTTTTTGCAAAAAATAAAAAAAAAATAAAAATTTGCAAACCAAAAAAATAAAGATTAGCAATATTTTGAAATTGTGTGGCACATGAAAGAAGCGAAGAAACAGACACAGACCGATTTGGAGCAGAACAAGAAACATTAAATTGCCACAAAAGTAAACACAACAAAGCAGTAGCAATCAGCGAGGCAACTTATAAGCGGCGCACCGCACAATGAAGCACTTTGTTGTCAATGGTGGCGTGTGAGGGGCGGCAAAGCGCTTGGCGCGGCCAAAGCAGTGAAGAAGCGCTGCAAAGCGCACACAACAATCAACAAATTTTACGATTGCAACAATTGAGTGCGCATCGCATATGAGCATTGGCAATAAAACACAGCGCACAAATGGCTTATAAGCATAATGCAACACAATTGCACACATGCCACAAGTAGTCGCAACGCAAGCACAGAGGCGCACACACAAATGCGCATGTGGCGTGTGTGTGTGTGTGTGTGTGTGAATGCAACTGCCTTTGCAACATGTGAGAAATCAAAATCGGCAGCGGCAATTGCTGTTGTTGTTGTTGTTGTTGTTTTTGCGCAATTTGCTTGTGCATTGAAGCGTTGCGGCACGTCGCTGGCGAGTTGCCGGCGCCGCGGTCGTCATCGGCGTCTTCGCCGCTGCTAATGTCCGTCATCCGCGCTGTTGTTCTTGTTGTTTTTGGAATTATTACAATCATGTTTTGTTGTTTTTGTATTTTCGGCAATCAACAATCGAATCGTAGTGCAACAGCCGCGCAATTATCGCGCTCGATTGCGCTCATTTATGTACCGTTATGTGTGCACGTCTGGTTTATTTGCCTAAAAGTGTGCCACGCGTATTTCAAATAGACGTAAACACAATGGCTAAAGCAGTGCTGAACGCTTTCGGCAGCTTGCCACACACACGTGCGTACAAATATTGTTGCATTAATCGTTTGCTTTTGGTTGCATTGGTTGCAAGCGGGCGTTTTGCGTAAATTATGATTTTTGGCTGCGTTGTTTGGCGATTGTGGGTCGTGCTGATGGGTATTTGTAGAGTGACGTAGAGTGGCTTTTTGAATGAGCAGCAGAAAATATTTTCGAAAAAGTCGAATCACTCGAAAATTTATATTTACCAGAAAATGACACACTTAACTTTTTGGAAAATTAAAAAAAAATTAGTTGTTGTATTTTTGGTTTGGGTGTATTGTTGTATTGAGGTTATTTGATTCCTTGCTAGAGGACTTGTTTGAGCACAAATAAATTTAGAAAAGTATTTTGCATAAAAACATATAATTCTCCTAAAAGCATGCTATTTTCTGGAGTGTTTTCATCCATTCGGACGACATGATCTAGCCAGCCTATCCGCTGTCCCTTAATTCGCTGAGCTTTGTCAATGCCGTCGTATAACTCGTGCAGCCCAGCGACTGGGGTACTCGCCGTTGCCAAAGCGCCATGAACCATAAATCTTCTGCAAAACCTTTCTCGCAAACACTCCTAAGACCGACTCATCAGATAATGTCATTGTCCATGCCTCCGGAACGGAAATAATGAGCGACTTGTATAATTTGGTCCTTGTTTACTTATCAATTTCCTACTCAGTCCACAGTTGAACCAGTTGTCAAGAGTCATTCTGCCTTGGATTTCGAGACTGATGTTATTTTTAATGTTAATACTGGTTCCAAGATAGACGATAGAGAATTTGAAATCGACGAAGAGGTGGTGTGTATTGATTATGTTTTCACGAGCATATTCCAAGACTCAGCGTATGGTGAATATCTGATCAGTTGTTGGTTTTAAAGGCCTGAAGTCACACTGATAAAGTCCAATCAGTTTGTTGACGGTGCGCTTTAATCTTTCACACAGTCTCAAAAGGAGGGTCTATCATCCGAGGTTGTTTTCTGCTTTTCACTTGAAATATTTTTTACGTGGCGGGTCCCAAACCCGGCGCACAACCCTGGGAAAAAATGTTTCGCCTTCTCACCTTAGCTCGCCTTCAAAAGGATGTGTTTTGGCTACCCAGACGATACTTGGTCTAAGACAGGAAGTCGTGAGCTGCTTGAGCCATATGTTAAATAATCGTTCCTCGCCACTTCCAAGTGTATGACGTTCAGAGAACTTTACTCCTGACTCCATCCTTCCGGACATTAGCTTCCTAAATATTATTTCAACACTTATTTTACTCCAAATTAGGCTTACGCGTATGTGTCAATCTGACGAATTGGACAGGAAAAATTATATACGGAAAGCGCTTGAAAACATTCACGAACCCCTTGCCATCAATTTTTGTTTCAGCCATTTATGCTTTTAAGGTCTTTTCTAAGGTTAGTAAGAGAGCCAGAATGTTTTTTATGACAATTAAATGAGATGTGGGGTATAAATATCGTCATTATTCGCCAAGCGTAAACCAAAAAGTCTTAGATGTTTATCAAGAAATCCCTGAAGTCTACAGCTATGTACCAGCTGAAGTTAACATTTTATTATTCGCTAAATATTTCTTTGCCTAAATAGTGATTAATGAGCAAAACATTTACAATTAAGAGCTAATGATTTGACAGCACACAACTTGGTTCACTTCACGACACACCCCTATAATTGTTGCTCCAAAATTTAATTTCCATATCTCTTTTATTGACTTCTCTTCTTCTTCTCACAAGTCTAACGCGATCTTAATTAGTAAAGAAACATACAAACCCCGCACCCGACCATGCATAAGTCATCGTCAACTGTCTTCGTATGGGTTTATCGGCGCAATCATGTCTACATATTTGTGATTTATCGTTATTGAATCGAAAAAATTCAAATTAAATTGTCAATAATCATAAATTTCGTTGCAGAGGTGTTGTATTTTAATTGCCAACAGTTACAATGTAATCGACAACAACATAATTTAGCGAGTGGGCGGCCATTGTGTGGGTGTGATGAGAAATTTTTGTCGACATCAGTTAAGACAATCGAATCGTTTCATATTTTCCTGCACACACACACACATAAGCACATGAGCGACAAGGAAATGATGATGAAATTGCAGTCGACTTTAATTGCTGCCAATATTTTATTGTTTTTGTTGCATAAAAATGTACTGTTATCATTTGGAAAATATATGGCGTGCATTTGATGAATTAAATAATTTCGAAAATTCCGCAAAAACCACAAAATAATTAATTTGGCAAAACTTATTTGTACAGTCGACCTGCCGCACACACGGCAAAGAGTATTTTAATGAAGTGCAAAAATCATCTTATCACTATTTGGCGATAAACACACATATATTTCCATATTTTGAAAATTTTCCCTTAGGCACTTGAAAGTAATTACTTTTAATTAGTGGAAAATGTGTAAAATTTGAATTATTGGCAAAAATATGCAATTTTCGGGCGTCTTGTTACTTTAATTTGAGCAATTTACTAAAGGGTGTTTCAATAAGTAAAAAACGTTGTTAGATTCATAAGTGACATATTGTGTAGTATGAATATATTACAATTAATACCAATGAGACCTTTTCACAATTGTGATTCAGTTTTAAATGCTTGCTTTATCTCATAGCTCCCATAGATCATTCCTTAGCAGCACTTTGCTTACATTTTTTGTTAGCCTAAAAGCTTTCGCTTGGTTTATAACTACTAAAAATATTTCCAAGAAAAATCGAGTCATGAATTTCGTCAATAAATAATATATACATAACCACTAGTATAACCATTTTTGCTTAACCATATATTAAATTTTCAATCAATCGTTTAAAATAGCGTTCATTTTTGGTGTTGACTTTTCCAAAGTTGTCTTCAACTTCATGCGGCAGTTTGGTGGTTTTAATTATGCCCAAAGGTTAGAGGATCGCTGTCAGCTGAATCTTCTACCAATACTGGCACATGTTCTGGCAGAAAATTCAACACCGTTCACCGCACAATAATCATAAATGCTCCTATATTAGTAGGAATTTTAAGGTATACTAATTTCATTTTTTTTATTATATAAAGAATATAATTTTAAGGTATCTAAAGCGGTTTTATTTCAAGTATTACAAACAATATTTCAAACTCAAACAGGAAGTACATCGAAACAGATTACCAAACCTTCCAGCTGTCAAAAAAACTCCCCAAATCTGCATTAACAAAGCTTTTGAGTGGAAACAAAATTTCGAACAGATTGTTTCACTATATAACTTAGCGGTATATTCAGACGCCGTTGGATCAATATAATTCTCAGATACCAACATATGCTAACCAAAAATATACATGCGATTTGAAGACCCTGTATACATCTCAAGAATACAAAAATATGAAATTTCCGTTTTCGCCTGCTTCCAAATGCATTTTCGAACAAACATTTGTGCATAGCATATCACGTGCAATATGTATATGACTTTAGGTGTCTATTAACTAAATATTTTTATGGCAATTTAAATATTTTTATAATTTATTAAATATTTAATATCAATTGCCAATTAATTTGAATATTTCACTTTTCGATAGGAATTATTCTTAATATTTCATCTTGAGGCAAATATACATATAATTAAATTTCTTATAAAAGCCATATACATACATGTCTGATTGCCATTGAAAATATGTAAGAAAGAAACTGTGGAGGATAAGCGACAGCAATCAATAAGCAGTAGAAATCACTGAAGAGTTTTGTTTTTGAAAGGTGCTTATACATAATGGTTACCAAAACTTTTTTGAAGGCACTTATCATAAAAAAGTGGAGTAAATATAAAACAAGTAAGTTCAAATAAGATAAACAAACAACAAACATTTGAAAAACGGGATTCGTTCTTTCATTCGTTCTATTTCAATGGCCTCCAATTCTCCTGCTGTTTATAAAAATGCAGCAATAAGTGTTTATCGAGTTCAAAAGAAAAATATATCAGCAAAATACGGACGAGTGATCATTTTGTGCCTTAGTATATTTACAAAGTTACAACAACGCCTTTTGGAGACATTTCTTCAATAACTAGAGCTAAGATGTCCCACAACGCGTGGTTTTGTTTTAGTTTATACTACTTAAGCTGAGGGGGAGAGTTTAAGGTGATCATCGTGGCAAACATTTTTATTCCATTTTAGACATTTTTTTTACTTTTCGATTATGGTAGTTTAATTTGAACCAAGGAGCAACCCAAAGATGGAGCTTTTACCTGGTTGATTTTGTAATTCATTTGCTCAAAATTTGTCTCAGAGTTGAAGCCTAGCGATCTTGTGTAAGAAATTTGTATACTCTTAACTTCTTAGAGCTTAGATTCAATGTGTCGAGATTATTTATTAAACAAATTGTGAAATTTCTGGAAATGAGATTGTGACAGACCTAAATCCTACTAAATTTTAAGAAATCTCGAAAGTGTTTCGAAGAGCAATACTTATATATACAAACCTTTTGCCATACTTGTTCAAAATCTCAAAGATCTGTGTTCATAAACTCTTTTAAAATTCCGATCAGTGGTCATCGTACTAGCTTAAATTAGAACAGTTGCGTTTGCGAGATAAAGTAGAGCGCAGGAGATCTACTGAACTACTTGGACTTAGCAATGTGCATATTGACGCAATCGTTGGAATTCTCGCTGGACATTATCCATTAGGCATTATTTCTTTAAGGCTAAACTTATTCTCGCTAGACATCATCCATTAGGCATTATTTCTTTAAGGCTAAACTTTTATCGTACATAAGCTGTCAAAGTTGTGTTGAGGAAGTTGAGGAGGAAACATCAAGCCACTTAATACTCCATTGTTAAGCCTTAGTAGGACTGAGATTGAAACATTTCGGCAAACTCAAAGCACTTTGTCGATTTGTGATGGTTATATGGTTATTTACTAAGAAGTTTTAGGTATCACAACGGACCGGCATACTAAGCTGCTTAAGGGAGGTTTCGGTTCGAACTTAAGCTAACCTAGCGCCATATTTCCTGGAGAAGTTTACTATTTGAGCTCTTAATACCTTGTGAGCTTCAGAGAAAGTGCCACGGAACCATTACTTGCCTAAATTCGCAGAGTAGTTTAAAGAAAGAATGGAAACTATATTCAGGAGTTTTAGAAAAGTTCCAGTGTATAATACAGCGAGGACCCCAGATGCTTACAGTGTAATCCTGCCAATGCGGGACTAGTGCACAAGAGATGCTCCATTGTTTTCCTGGTGCCTTGCTCTAGACATTTCCTGCAGTCTTCTAGATATGGATTTCTTCGAAAGGACTAAATGAAAAGTTACTCCGCGACGAATTCAAAATATCACTGGCTTGTCGAACTTTATCTCCCTCATATGAAAATTGCATTACACTTCGCCGCCATTTCTTAAATGTTAACCTAACTTATTGTAAGTCTTGGTCCGTTAATCGTTCCGGCGATCAGCAAAGCGCCAGCCAATAATTGACCGTCAATTTGAAGTCAATTAAATGGCAATAAAACCACCGCTATAAAGCCAAAAATCCGCAATGAATAGGGCAACATGTCTTTGATGAAATCAAGCGTACGTTGAAGATAGAAAGGCAGACAAATGGACTGGCCGCCGCGCGGAAATGACGCACTCGCACATTCGTGCGGCTTGGCAACTTTAGCTTGAGGGATTATCGAAAGCGTTTGGTGACAAAAAATCAGCGAAGTGCCGCTTATGCTCGTGGAAATGCCTGCCATATATATTCATATGTGTATGTATGAATGTATGTGTTTGGTCAACACGCAAAGCAATTTCGTTTATGCCTCCATTGAGTCGTCAGCCAAATTGGCAAATGATTGTGAACGTTGCAACTCAATTGGTAATCGCGCCAAAGCAGAGCTTAAAAAGACATTCGAGGTTCGGTAATTGTTGATGCGGAGCGCGAAGAAGAGCGTATAGAGACACAAAAATATATAGCAAGTCCCTCAATTCCACAGTCACTTAGTCAGCTCGCATATTGAAGCAGCTAGAGCTTGCAGCTTATTGCAAAGCTTGAGCGGTGGCGTGTTTGACGTTGGGGCAGTCAAATCTTCCCGCAGGCAGCGGAATCGACATGCAACAAAGCGGAGCAAGCAAGAAAAGAGCCAACGAAATACCGGTAGGAACAGTGCAACGGAGCAACCGACAAATTTTTTTAGTATCAATATTCTTACCATTCGCCACATCGCTTTGCCACATTATGTTGCATTTGTGGCATGCATGCAAATGCTCCATCAAATGTTGCACGTCGCAGGTAATAATAATTATAATAACATTTTCTTAATAGGTTTTTAAGTGTATAGGTTTGTTTGGCGCTTTCCGAGGTAGTTCGCTTGGTTGCCTCTCAAAATGCGAGCTCATAATTGCCGGCTGTTTGAGGAGTAAAATTGAAATGGGCACTTGTATAATTGCCAGCTATTTTTTTTTTTTTAATATTATTGATAAATAATTTTTATACTGAAGTAATTTGGGAACCGACCATTGTAAGGTTCAATAATTTTTCGTTGTCGTTTTATGGCCCAAAACATAAATATGTCATATAAGCTTTGTGGCTTTGATAAATTCATGGGAATTTCAAAAAAAGATAAAATTATATATTTTGTCATTTTTATTTGAGGTACCAAACCCACCCCGAAATCTTGGAAAGGGAAGATTCACCTTCTCACTTTAGCCCGCCTTCAAACTTCTTCGGCTACCCAGAAGTTACTTGGGCTAAGACCAGAGGTTGTGAACTGCTTGAGCCATATAAAAAAGTATCATTTCTGAGCACTCCTAAGTGAATGGTGCTCAGTGGTGACTCTCCTCACTTTCTTGAACTTCTTCACATGGCTCCAAAAAAATGTAAAAAGTAAGGAAGAGTTTTTTCTCACAAACGTTAGTCTTCTGAAAGGCCTTTCGAAGATTCATTGTTTGTAGAAGAGCTCCAACTTGTAAGAGCTCTCAGTTATTAAATTTCATTATTTTAATTTTGGGTAGGTAACTTGGATGGGTTCGGTGTCAACGGGTATGTAACTTGGATAGATATTTAGTTGCGCTCATTTGTTGATAGATAAGCTTTAATTTGACTAATAATCGTGATTATATGCTCACAAAAACTAAGTGTTTCGTTTTTCGATCCTGTTGATCAATTTTAACGAAACATAATAATTTCAAAGAAGATCATCTGTTTCGTCGCATATAATAGAGACAACTTTTCTAACAACTTCTACATTAAGTGCCTTCAATCAGAAGCATAAAGAGTGCGTCTTGTCCAGACCCTTAAAAAACGCTTACATTTGAAATTTTCTCTGAACGTAAGAAACAGGATTCGAAACTGTGTCTTTCATGTTTTATTAAACATATATTTGAGTGTATAATAAAATATTTATGTTGACATTGTGATACCAAATAACGACTACAGGCCAATTTTCGGAATCAGCTTTTTCAGGAGATCCTCTAAGAGCTACTGTGATTCTTCAATCTTGTGCTAACTGAAACAAAATAAAAAACGGGCTCTTAAATTAATAAGAATTACTTACATATGTTGTTAGGTTTTAGTCATTTCTTCGCGAAACGGTGTAAGATTAAATTTTTGAAGAAAAAAAATTTCTAAAAAATATTAAAAATCATACATAGATTACTAGATAAGGTTTTTGTGAGGCTACTAATTTGAAAAATTCAGTTTCGAGGAAAACGCTGATTGACTGAAATGACAGTACAACAGATTGGGCAAGAAATTTTTTTTCACAATTTAATAATAATATTTCTAAGTTTCTGAAATGTGTCTTAAAACCACAATAAATAAATTTTTAAAAAATACTAAATTGAATTATTCACTTAAGTGTTTTTCTTGAACCCATATAATTACAAATAGCAAATTTTTCAAATGCGGTGCGCAACTTCGCTAAACTGACAATTGCGCCTAATTGTAGGCAACGTAAGGATGTATTTAAGCATATTTATGAGTGCTTAAGCACTAACAAGCAAAAAAACCTTTCCAAAAGGCTAAATAGATTAAAGTGTATGTTGAACTGGAAAAAAGTTTAAAGTGAGACTTGAAATTAGACTTGTAATCGGCTTAAGTTGTAGATATATACATCTAAGCTATCAACCATAAATTCTCAAAAGAAAAAGTCATCAGCAAAAGTTGAACGTGCGATGGTTTGACCCTTACTATATATTTAAAGTTGCAATAATGTCATTTGAAGACATTTCTTCAATAGCTTGAGCTTAGATGTCCAAGAGCGCGTGATTTTTTTTTTAATGTTTGCACTACTCAAGCTGAGGAGGAGGGTTTAAGGTGTTGGTTGTGGCATAAACTATTATGCCATTTTAAAATTTTTTTATACTTTTCAAATATTGTAGGTTAATTTGGACTAAGAGGCAATTCTGCTATAGACGCGTAAGCGATGTCAACGCCAATAAAGGAGAAAAAGAAGGGTCAACGCGAATGATTTTATAATTTTAATGCTCAAAATTTGTCTCAGAGTTGAAATCTAGCGACGTTTTGTAATAAATTCGTGTACCCTTAACTTTTTAGAGCTGAGATCCAATGTGTCAAGTTGACTTATTGAACAAGTTATGGAAATTTCTAGAGATAATCTTATGCCAGAGCTAAACCAACTAAATTTTGGAGCTCACTAAAATATTTCCATGCAATTCCCAGCTAGAAATCCATTCGTAAGTCATTGCCAGTTACGCAAAATTGGTTTACTTAGCAAAGAACTGGAACTATATTTTAATAAAGCAGTACAGCTCACCTGCTCTGCTAAGCAAAGCAAAAACCGATCGGAACCACACCCTTTGAGCGCTTGTTCATAAATTTCTCAGCCACTTATGCTGTGCTTAGTGCTGAACCAGCGGCTCGCGGGTAGCAAAATTGTATTTATTTTTTATGGCACGCATACATGCACACATATGCGCATAAAGGACATCTCCACACACACACACACGCATGTACATTGTTGTTGTTGATGTTGTTATTGCTGTGCATGGATACAAACAAATTCCCACTCATTCGAATGCAAGCATTTACACACAAAATATGCGCTTTCCTTTCGGCGCGTTTACTTTGTAAGCGAGTGGCGGGCAAACACGCAAGCACACACTCACACACACACATACACACATATACAAGCGCAGCGTACAAAATGTGAAAAACTCATAGTGAACGCGAATGCGACGCGTCACCGTTAAAATGTTGCATGGAATTTGAAAAATGCGTCTCCTTGCTGCCGCCACCAAACCCCTCCCCATCCGTGCCGCTTCCTGCCAACAATAACAACCTTCCCGTGCACAGCGTTTACTTTCATTCGCTACCAAAGGACACACACGCACACACTTACACGCACGTGCATTTTTACATATACACATATATGTGTGTATGGCGTATCAGTGTGTGTGTTTGAGTGTGAAAATACCCTAAGCTAACGTACAACAACAACAGCGTGTACTTCATGCCAAAGCCCAGGCGCTGTAAGGTGACTTTGTTGTTACTGCCGCGCCACATCGCGCTGCATTGCGTCGTCCTGTGTGCACGCCGCCTGCAAAGGACACGGCAAGCAACAGCAACAACAACAACAACACAACCATGACGCATTCGCTTACATTTCCATTTGCTGTCGCTTTGAATGCCAGTTGGTGTAACAGTTATTGTTATTGTCAGCCGTGTTGTTGTTGCTTTTGTTGTTGTTGTTTTGTGTTGCATGTTGCTTGTTTGCTATTCATCATTGTCGTCGTCCTTGCTGGCGGCGGCACTGTGCCTGCCGGCCAAGTGTGGGGTGCCTTGGCTTCGCGCTGCACATATGCCACAATGCAAATGCAGGCACTCATGCACATATACATACACATATGTACTGTGTGTATGTGTGCGTATGCAGCTGCGTGCTTGTAGTTTGGCAATGCTTTATGGCTGTGCATTTTCGTATTGTGTGCGCGTCGCGTGTTTGTTGCGCTTGCGCGAGTTATCAAAATAATTTTTACAAATAAATTCCGTGTATGCAACGGGACACACACACGCATACACACAAATAAACATGCTCAAAAATTCAATATATTTTGTTAAGCGAATTTTTTGTCGTCTTTCTTTTGATTGCATATGCATTTCTTTGTTGTTTTGAAAGCGAGTTTCGTATCTTAATTCAGACGAGTTTTCTTCAGCGGTGCATTAAAATTTATTATTAAATCAGATATTTACGGAGTAACCGGTTTGCAAGAAAAAAAATTACTCCAACTTAAAATTTTCACATTCCTTCATTCTAACCTCGCACAACGTTTTTGAATATATCGCTTTGTATTAAAGTGAATCGCATTCAGATTTCTCCGCAGTATGCGATTCATATTGCAATAATGATTCTAAAGCCCTGGAAAAGAAATAATAGGGAATAAATTTTTAAAAACTTCGAGAACATATTTTTTGACCCTGATTTGAAGGGTATTAATGCTTTGAATGCACTTTGCTTCAATAACCTGACCTACCCTTCAAATTTGGGTCAAAAAATGTAGTCCAGTATTTTTTTTTCATTTATTCATTATTTTATTTTCCATTATACTCTTGTTTTTAATGCGAATTTAATCAATTTTGTCACTTCAAATCCATTTCTCGACACACTCGTCTCTGATTTTGCCTTACTTATCGTTCTTGTGAATTTTCCATAAATTCTTATTCACCACAGTTATTTTATGCGAACGACTTTTACTCCACTTATACCAAAAAATACTCCCAAATTCTATAAAAATATAGTGGGTAAAAATTTACTCGAAAATAATAATGTATATGCTTGATAATGATTAAATTTCCTAAATATAGACTATTTTTAATTTCAGCCTATATGTAGGCAATGCTTAAGTTTCACATAACTTTTTTCTCAATTTCGGCATAATTAGAGATTGAAGAGAGACGCTTGATGCATTGTTTTTTTTTAATTTCAGCCTAAATTTAGCGCAATAAATTTTCATAATTGCTGCCTAAATGTAGGCAATGCATAAGTTTAATTTAAAGAACATTCAATTTCAGCCTAAGTAGTAGGCAGTTCCTAAGTTTCACAATTTTTGTTTTCAATTTCAGCATAAATGTAGGCAAAACTAAAATTTCATAAATTAGTACTTTTTTCATTTTCAACCTAAATGTAGGCAATGCATAAATTTCTTACAATGGTATTTTTTAATTTCAGCCTAATTGTAGGCAATGTATAAATTTTATTTAAGAAACATTCAATTTTAGCCTAATCGTAGGCAATGCTTAGGTTTTAGTTATAGTTTTTTTTATTATTATATATTTTCAGTATAAAATTAGGCAATGTATAAGTTTCATAAAATTTAATTTCTTAAATTTCAGCCTAATTGTAGGCAACATAAAACTCAAATATTATCAAAAATAATGTTTTTAATCTTAAATTTGATTTGCTATACTTTCAATTTCTTAACCCTTTCTTCACTATAAAAAACTTAACTTCATCAAGTTTTGCCTAATTGTAGGCAACATAAAACTCAAATATTATCAAAAATGATTTTTTTATTCTAAATTTTATTTTTTTCTCTAAACTCAACAATTTTAATTTCTTAAGCCGTTTCTCACTATAAAAAACTTAACTTCATCAATTTCAGCCTCAATGTAGGCAACACAAACAAAATTTCTAACCAAAACAAAGTTATTTCTTCACTTTAAATTTCAATTGTTTCAAAATTCCAATACTTCATAAACCATATGAACTCATCCCACCGTCTAAAATGCTGTGAAATTCCATAAAGCTTTAATAAAAACCAAAAATTGTATGTCAGCCTAAAAGTGGGCAACAAAAACTAAAGATTTAAACAAAAATAAAAAAAAAATTAAACTGAAATACAAATTTTTAAACTCAAAATTTTATTGGTTTTAGCAACATTTTCGAGTTATTAAGCCTTGCGCAATCATCTTCAAGTCGAATCATTGCACAAAAGCAATTTAATAATCTAAAGCAAAATAAAAGTCCAAACCATCGCTAGAAAATTAGCCAAGCATGCAATAAATGCAGCTGTCCCGCTTAAACTGCGCATATTTAGTGGTATGTGCGTATGTGTGTGCATAGATATCAAAAATCGTGCACTACACTATGCGTAAAAGTGAGTGCCTTTGCAGTAAACATAAATACATGCACACTCACTTCAAGCAGCATATGCCCTCACTCACCCCTCATCGCCTCTCTCAGTAAGTACATAGCTATTACTCTCCGATCATCTATGATCCTTCAAAAACTAGTAATGTGTGATCTATTCGCTCTTTCAATAATGATTTGCCGATTTTCACAATGCGCATTTTGCTGCAGAGTGCATTCACCTTTGCGGTGTATTGGAAACTAAATTGTTTGGAGAAAAAAACGGAAAAGCATTAGGCATCAAAATGCTTTGAAATTTCCTGAGAAACATGATGATTATTAGAGGAGATTAGTGATTAGATTATATGTATCTATGAAATATCATGATTTTGCAGTTTGAATCCAGACTACTCAAACAATTTTTATACTCTCGCAACAAAGTTACTAAGGAGAGTATTATAGTTTTGTTCACATAACGGTTGTTAATAAGTCCTTAAACTAAAAGGGTCAGATATAGGGTTATATATACCAACGTGATCAGGGTGACGAGTAGAGTTGAAATCCAGATGTCTGTCTGTCCGTCCGTCCGTGCGTGCAAGCTGTAACTTGAGTAAAAATTGTGATATCATGATGAAACTTGGTACACGTATTTCTTGGCTCCATAAGAAGGCTGAGTTCGAAGATGGGCAAAATCGGCCAACTGCCACGCCCACAAAATGGCGAAAACCGAAAACCTATAAAGTGTCATAACTAAGCCATAAATAAAGATATTAAAGTGAAATTTGGCAAAAAGGATCGCATTAAGGATGGGCATATTTGGACGTAATGCTTTTGGGAAAAGTGGGCGTGGCCCCTGCCCCCTACTAAGTTTTTGTACATATCTCGGAAACTACTATAGCTATGTCAACCAAACTCTGCAGAGTCGTTTCCTTTAGGCATTTCCATATACAGTTCAAAATGGAAAAATCGGATAATAACGACGCCCACCTCCCATACAAAGGTTATGTTGAAAATCACTAAAAGTGCGTTAACCGACTAACAAAAAACGTCAGAAACACTAAATTTTACGGAAGAAGTGGCAGAAGGAAGCTGCACTTGGGCTTTTTTAAAATTGGGCGTGGCGTCGCCCACTTATGGACCAAAAACCATACCTCAGGAACTACTAATCTAATTAATTTTACAGCAAAATAAAAAAATATGTAAATGACGGATAACGAAATCTCGATTATCACTTTATCATGCGAGAGTATAAAATGTTCGGTGACACCCGAACTTAGCCCTTCCTTACTTGTTGAAACAATCTTTATACGCTCAACAGGGTATATTAATTATGCCACAAGGATGATACTACTCAGAGGGAAACATCGAAGATCTTATATAAATGATTAGCATGACGAGCTGAGGCGATTTAGTCTTGTCTAACTGTCTTTGTATACGTGAAATAGTCCCTTAGTTTTTGAGTTATTGATCTGAAACTTTGCACACATCTTTTTCTACTCAAGGAACCGCTTAGTTATCAGAATCGCCAATATCGGACTACTATAGCATATAGCTGTCGTATAAACTGACCAATCAAAATCAGGTCTTTGTAACGAAAACTTTTTTTTGCTTGACGAGTTGTTTTCACGAAATTCGGCATAAATTATTTTTTTAGTCAAACATATAATCTCCGAGCAAATTGTTTAGATCGGACTGCCATAGCATATAGCTGTCATACAAACTGACCAATCAAAATCAGGTCTTTGTATGAAAAACTTTTTTATTTGATTAGATATCTACACGAAATTTAGCACGGATTTTTGTCGAAAATATAGCTATCATTTCGTAGATCGGTCAGCTATAGCATATAGCTGTCATAGGAACTGATCCATCAAAATTATGTTCTTATATGGAAGTTTCTTTATTTGTAACGGGTATTCCAGCTTCAATGCAAATGTTTTTCATGGTTTTTTTCTTTTCTGCTATCTACTCTTTTATAATCAGTTTATTATTATTTTTTAGCTACAAAGCCAAGAAATTTAATCAGGCTCTAAAAAATCCTATAAAATAAAATCTTCAACCAGCTTCATACGCTGCATCCTTCGATTCATGTCAGCTCGCATAGGTACATATGTACATACTTGTATATATGTTTTTATATTTTTGTGTGTGTATGCATATGCATAGCATTCATATCGCATACTTTCAGAATTTCAGAAGCTCACGAATGCTAACATTTCCATTTTTTCATTTGATTTGTAATTATGCGCAGCCTTAGTCGAATATTTACTTACCAACATTCCATAATTATAGGGAGGCACACACACACATACACCCAAACGCAACATAACGCGAAACATGCCATTTGTATATCGTTGTTAGGCATTTGGTCTACCTTTGCACCCCTAAAAAATTCCAATCCAACAATCCACCACAACAAAGTCAGCCAAGTGAAACACCAGCACGATCGGTGAGCGCAAATGCGTGCCGTGCAAAGGCTACCACCATAAGCCACCACCAAAAGCATAATTATTTATATTTTCACAAGCGTATATGACCATCTATGTTTGTGTGCGTGTGTGCCTGTGTGTAATCACTGTGCGCCTGCATTTCGAACGCACTTTATTGCAATTTCTAATTGGAAACTTTGGTAAAAATAGTAATTCCAAGTGAGAAAGCGCACACGAGCAGCTGAAATTCTATTTTTCGGGAATGCCAGCCCCGCATATGTGCACATGTATGTACCGTATGTATGTGTGTGGCAACACTAGGCGTACTAGGCAAGGTAAAGGGGCAATTGGAATTTCGGAAATTCATATGAGCGACGGTGGTTCGACAGCTGAAACACGCCGCACGCTAATAAACCGAAATAGAAATTGTTGAGGCGAAGGTGAAGTTGTTAGTTGGTTGGTGAGTAGTAGGGGAGAAGGGGAATGGGAGCGTATTGTAGAACAACCCTGCCCTATGGCACGATGAATGCTAGCAACAACACAGCGTCAGCATGCATTTGGGCCAACGCAGCGCGCTGCAGCACATTTCCATAAAGGTCGCGGTGTTTGGGGTGGTTTTGTGTCGGGAATTTTTACCAATAATAACGAAAATAAAAAAGAAATATACATGCTTGCGCGTAAAATGCGACATTTGCCTAGGCTAACGGTTGTGGTTGTTGTTTGAGTAGAGGTAGGTTGTTGTTGTTTTTTATTATTGTTGTTGTTGTTGTTGTTGTTGTTTTTATTATTATTATTATTGTTGTTGTTGTTGTTACTAGGTAGTTGTTGTTGTTCTTGACATTCTCGAGATTCCTGAGATTCCGAAGGGGGCGCGACACGAACATGCAGGCATAGAAAAACGCATACATATACACACACACACATATATGTAAATATATACCGTAGATACATATATGTATATATACACACATACACACACATTTAAATACCTACATACATACACTCATGCCACATCGCCCAGAAATATGCCCTAAACCACTACAGTGCCACATAAAATTAATGAGAATTATGATTATTAATTGCGCGCTGCCAAGCGGCAAATATTGAGTAGGTGTAACGGGGGTACGGGGGTACACCGAAGACGCCGCCAAGCGCACATTCATTGAAATTAGCGACCGTGCAACACAGGAAATGTCGAACAAACCACGTTTTCATGGCGTTCATGTAACGCACACACACATACACATGCTTACAAACATACAACTCCTCACATATCAGATATCCTTCGTTGCTGTCAAGGTGTTCCTTGAGTGTGTTTGCGTGCAATTAGAAACACTCAAACGCTCAAATACTCAAAATTGAGTGTGAGTCTGAGTGTTTTTGATTTCTTTTGAATTGCTATTTTGAAAATTTCCATGCCTCACACATACACAGGCACCCAGACCAACAATATTTTAGACTCGACCTGGCAGCCGCACAACGACAGGCACATTTGACTTCTCGTAATTTCGCTTTCACTCAATGCGCTCAATCCAAAATCGCACATATTTATATATATGTATGTATGTGTAAGTGTATTTGTAGCGCCACAACAATGAGTTATCCTGCGTTGCCGTGGCATTGCCTTTTGCCTTCAATACACTGATGCAACACACACACACACACACGGACGCCTCAATATCAAAACCCATACGCGCACTCTCTTGTCTCATTTGCTTTTTTCTCTTTACATATGTATATCTGGTTGTTGTTGGTATTTGATTATTTTCTTGGCTTTTTGTTTTGAATCAACGCAGCAAATGCCCGCTGCTCGCCAGTTTCGTGTACGTATTCGTGCGTGGCGGTGGTGTTCGTGTCGCATTGTCCACAACACACAGGCGTTTAGCGAGTGTCCGTGCGTGTTGCGTCTTAACATTGTTGTTGTTGTGCATGATATTTACTTTGCAATAATTTTCGTTATTATCTGCAAATTCTCTAGTTTGGAAAAAGTGTATCCTCCCACTCGTCGGCGCGCTTGTGGCGGGCCTCGTACCATGAAGCGCATGTAAAAGTGCAAAATATTTGGCAGTGAATTAAAATATACATATATTCAAAATACATACATATACAAGCGGTGATATACATATGAAAGAGAGTCATATACATATCTACATATGCATTTTTGTGCTAAAAACGCGCTGAGTTTGCACTAAATAAATAAAGAAAATATTCAAAGTGCTTGGCTTGGAAATTTTTTTGTTGTTTTTGCTTGTGAAAATTCAAAATTTATTCGAAACCTGAGGAACACGGCTCCAAAGTGGCGCCGTTATCAAAAAATATGGATTACCTGGAGGAATTTAGGGCCCTGTCCGGTAAGTCTATGCAAAAGTGCTTTGTTTATAGAAATTAGCGATGACAGCAGAATACAAACAAAGTATAATAAAATTAAGAAAACAATTTTTTTTAACTGAAATTCTTAATCCGAGCACGCCACAGACATCTTCAATTCAGATTTGTGGACTAGTCTAATCACGCCGAAAATATTTCTATGTGAGAGCAATTAATAAACTGCGAAATACACCTCATACCCCAATAATGAATTAATTTCATAAAGTTTTAGACTTTTTTCTAACAGGTGGCAACACTTGTCTAAAATAAATCTATTGATAGTTAATTTGCTGTTCATATTGCTATACTCTAATTTTTTTTTAAGAATTTATTGGTATAATTTTTTTCACACAGGTGGCAACACTTGTCTAAAATAAGTTTGATGAAAGTTAATTTGCTGTTAGTATTGCTGTACTTTATTTACTTATAATTGCATTAATTGGTACAGATGTTTTTGAACGGATGGCAACGCTTGTCCAAAATATGTTAGTAAAAAATTGCCGTTAAGTTTATAATGTCATGTTTTTATTACAATAATACATTTATTTACCACTAAAATTAAAACAGGTGGCAACACTAATCCAAAATATTTTTATTAAAAATCTCTGTTAAAATCATTAATTTTGCTGTTCTTATTACAATAATACATTTATTTACAGTAAAATTATTACATTACAATATTAGTTTGACTTAAATGTTTCAAAAAGTTGGCAACTCTTTACCTAAACAGTTCGAAAAAATAGTTTAAGTTCGACAATTCATATACTTGTAAAGAAAAACTGTGAAAGAGATATGAATTCTTAAAAAAGAAAGAATTGAAATCAGAAGTGAATTTTCTCAACCATTCGAGTTTTTGAGGCTGACGCTATGTCCAGGTCTCAAATTTTGATTGAGTTAACATTTTGATAGATGCTTCTTAAACTTGCTTTCCAGTCGTAAACTGTATTATAATTATTTTTACATATTCAAGATTAATTGATATTTTAGTATGAGCGTAATATATGTAGCTTGCATGTGTGCTGGTGTAATTTTGAACCAAGTCGTCGAAATACAAACCTGACAAAGTAGAAAACATCCATATTCCCTACCAATTGGCGATTCAAAGTACCATGAATAATATGCAAAAACCCCTTTTGATGGTGTCGGTAGAGGACCTGTTTTTTTACCTTCTACTTGATCAGCCTTAAGATTTTATATCAGCTTCTCATGCATAAGATTGAACTGCATGTTATTGCGCAGCTCCAAAAGATTTTCCAATACAATATAGATCAACTGAAGTGAACTTTTTCGAGGCTCACTGTATAACATAAGATTAATTTTAAAAACAGAACTTACTGAGCTTAAAATTAATATGAAAACAGCACTTCTTATTGCCTACAAGAGAGTCTACGGATCGCTGGATCATTTAAATTGTGATCCATTTCGAGGTTCCCTACTTTTTTAAAGAAAAAACACAGAAACTTCAAATTTATCGGGAAATGGTTATTACCATTCGATAGAACACTATTTGGCATTTATTTTTCGAAGATTATCTCTTTCAAATGTTGACCGCGGTTAGGTCTCAAATGGGCCAACCATTGTTTCCAATTTTTTATGACCCGTTCAAGCATTTCGACTGATAACTGGTGAATGACACACATGATGTTTTGCTCCAAGGTCTGAATCGAAGCGGAATTGTCCGCATAGACTTTAGACTTTACATATCCTCACTGGAAAAAGTCTAACTGTATGATATCACACGACCTTGGTGGCCAAGTGACTGCTTCAAAACGTGAAATTAGCTACTCACTGAAATGTTCTCTCAATAAATCAATTGATTGATTCGATTTCAGGGATTATTCAGGAATTATTTATAATTTATTATAGTTGCACTTAAAAACTAATCGAGGTATAGCTTAGTCGCATTTTTCGCTATAAATTGAATGTCGAAATTTTTCAATAACTATGAGTAAGCTTTGCTGTTGAAACTTTTTTGCGGTTTCTGACGACCTCCAAAATTTATTATGAGAAAGTCACAAATATCACTCTTGTATCTTCAATGATTCATAACATTATTTTATAAATAAATTTTGGATTAAGTTTGTTCTTAGAAAATATGTTTAATTTGAAGCCGAAGTTATGGTTAACAAGAATTTTGAAGAAAGAACAAAGAATGTGCTATGTATAAATATATAGTAATTTAATCTCAATTGTTGAAAAAAATTAATGTGATTAGTAGGAATGTATCAGTCACGAATTAGTTCTGCGGTTCTGAACTGAGGGGCTCGATAAAAAAGACAAAAAAAAACTTGATGAGCGCTGGAAATGGTCAAAAACTCAAAGGAACTACAAAAATGTAGATTAATCCAAATAAATTTACTTCAAAATAATTTCAGTGCTAAAATAGCGCTGATGAATACCCGACTAAACTTAAGTCATGTTTCATTCTGTTTGTATAGAATTTCAAGAAAATCTTCCAGAAATTTTGCTTAATACAACCTGTCCTCAAGTCTTCCTCTTCGTGTCTTTTGAGCTCAACAAAATTTTATTTACGAAATCAAGCCCGAAATCGATCGTTGTTAAAGTAATCGCTATAATTTGGTTAGCTAAAATAACTCCAAAATCTCTATGTAGACACAGCAAACTTACACAAGGCAACTTGAAAAGGGTTAAGTCACAAGAATCCACTTTAAAATAGAACCCTTAAATTTATTTGTTTTTTTTTTTTTGCTCAACAAAATAAAAATCATCTAGCAATCCTCATCAATGGACATTCACAACACATTATATTTAAATCACTGAAAGCAACAACAAGTGGATATAAAAAACAAATTTACGCCATCTGAGGGCGCACCGAACTCACCCTGCCACCCTCATCCTCTTCGAGAGCTTCGAACTCATCGCACTATTTCGATGACCGAACGCTGAGATAGCTTAGCGAATTTAATAAAAACGTCAAAATGAATAGAAATGCGCACGAGTGAGCATCATTCATCAAATTCATGACTTATCTTCGCTTTGTTAAACGTTTCTTTCTGCTTTCTTGTTTTTGTTGTTTTTTTTTTGTTTGTGTATGCGTAAACATATATAAAAGCACTTAACCGCAGCTAAAGGTTGGTTCTACAATAGGCGCGGATGAGGCAGGGGAGCGACGCAGCTGGCATTTGACTGACGTTTGACTAAAGACGCACTGACCCAGTGTTGCTTTGAAGCGCTTTGATAGACAGAAGGAAGATAGTGAAAGGAGAAGGGGCTTGATTACAAAACTAATAATCAGATGACCAATAATCGATAGTCTGCATGATTTAATAACCGGTTTTATTTAGGTTTGAAAGGACTGTTGAATACCGAAAATGTTGTAGCTCTTGACAATATGATTACTTCCTGGTTATGGTGGTAGTTACGCTAGTTTAGGGGTTAGTTGGGTTAAAAATTTAATTAAAATCATTCTTTTTATGTAGTCTATAAAACTTTAAAGAAACTAATTGCATTGTTATCGTTTACATAATGCTCAAGTTGTTAAAAGCTAACCAATTTTTAACTAGTTATTAAGCGACTAGACCACAAGTGCTTATTTTGAAGTGACTTCTAAAAATATTTTATTTGTTTTTATTTTAATTTTTAGCCATTTTTTAATCTTAATATAAATATATTTATTCCTCAGTAAGAAGTAGCTAGTGGTTTTGAGACCAGCCCACAACTAGTTATGTATATTAGAGTGCCTTTCCCAAAAAAAGTTATTGTTTATTAGTTTTATTCTAATGTTAAACATAATTGTAATTTCTCTGCAAAAAGAGATCAGAATACAGTTGTTGTTTTACGAAATCCCAACTAGTTCTTTTGGAGTGAGTTTTAAAAAATATTTCAATTTTTCTGTTTAGTTTCAATTATTGTTTATTATTATTTTTGGTTTAACTTCTTCTTCAAACTCAATATGAATATCTCACCATAAAGTAATTAGTTGTTGTGTTACTAGACCCCAACTAGTTTTTTGGAGTGAGTTCTAAAATATAATAATTTTTTTGTTCAGTTTCTACGGATCTTTTAAATTTTAACATTTTCTAATTAAAACTTTTCAGAAAAATTCGGTGACTACACCACAACTAGTTCTGTTGGAGTCAGTTGAAGTACTAACTTATTAAATTTTTTTTATTTTTACACATTTAGAAATTTAGTTTTTTAGCTTAATAAGTGATTAGTTGTTTTGAGACGAGACCGCAACTAGTTCGTTAGGAGTTAGTTACAAATTATATTTTCAATCCTATTTTTACTACTTTCGCAGCTATCAGTTTTTAATAGCTTACTTTATTTTAAACACAAATAGTCGGCATTCGAGTGACGAAAAGGCATTTCTTAGTAGTTGTTGCTGCTAAAAACTTGCCTCAATGTAGTCAAGTTTTAAATTAGTTTTTAATTTTTTTTAAATGTGTGTGAATAACTCCTCAAACTCAACTCAAAAAATTATTTTCCAATACAAAAAAGCTCTAAAAAAATAAGTTTTTTCAAACTAGTTCACAACTAGTTATTTTTGGGTGAGTCTCTAACTTGTATAATCTTTGCTGCTATGTAACTCTTTTCCATTCCCGCTTCTAACAATGATTTTTTTCGTTAATTTTTCTATATCAAACCCTTTCAATTTTTTTGGACACAAATTTCGTCCCTTATCTCTCTACTTGTAAACTTTTCCGTTTACATACTCTACTCCTGCTGCAAGATATAATCAAGAGCAATTACTAACCCACAAAATAACAAAAAAAAATCCTTTATGCCGAAAGGACTCTACATAGCATGCTTTCATGCGCAAAAATAGCCTCGAAATTGAAATTGAACACACACTCATACATATAAACATGCAAACACCTACACATGCACACACTCTTCAAACGCCTGCTGACAAAATGATTTAAATTTACATATTATATATAAGTCTGCATTTGTTGTTTTTATTGTTGTTTTATGTTATTTCTCTAACACACGCACTTGCACATAAACAATAACAAACAAACGGTGACAGAACAAAATGTGGCAGACTCAACTGGTTTCGAAAGCGGCAGCTGTCAGCATGATTTTCAGTACATTGAGACGACGGCGGCGGCGAATTGGTGGAGGTGGTGTTGCGCTTGCTCTCGATGACGGTGGTGGCCCTGCCATTGGTGGTAGGCAGCAAAGAATTTCCTTTTATGAAGAGCGACAACAACAACAAAAAATTGCAAATTGTTGTATTTTTTTTGCCTGTCTGCTGATGAAACTGTCCTTCGATCCTCGCCAGCGCGCGCCTTCGCTCGCCACCGAAAGTCACCCCTCAGGCGAGGCGTTTTGACAAATGCGTAAAATGAAAAAGCACTTGAGATTTGCCTTTCAAGTGCATTTTTTACGCATTTAGCAAATAATTTGTATGCTCAAATGTTTCAAAACAGTGACACCAACGTGTGTGTGTGTATGTTTGTGATATTATCAGCTTTCGATTTATTGTAATATATGTGAATACAATAGAAATGCATATTTTTTTTAATCTGTCCATAATCCAAAAATAAAAATCAATTTATATTCACCTAAACAGCTACACACTTACATATGTTTATAAGCGAAGAGAGTTCAGAATATTTCGTTGATATGGAAGCCCACCCTTGGTATGTGCGGAATTCGTGCGAGCTAGTAGAAAAAGTTATGCCAAAAATTCGCTTGAATATCATTAAGAATTGTTGACATGTGTATATACATATGTATATGTGTATGTAGATGATGTGTCTCGCTTGTGGCAAAATATGAATTTAAATTTCTATTTACTTGCAATCATTCGCACATAAATATACGCACCTTTTAGAGATACCCTGTAGGAAATCGAGGATTTTAGAAATTTTATTTTTTTAAGTCATTCATTAATTTCTTATTATAGAACCATAGAAGTTCACACTAGACACTACAGCTTGTCAAATAAAAAAGTTTATCTTACAAGCATTTGATTTTGATCCGTCCATTTGTATGGCAACTATATGCTATAATTGTCCGAACTGAACGAATTTTCCGTAGATTATACCATTGCCTTAGAAAATAATCCACGCCGAATTTCGTGCAGATATCTCTTCATTTAAGAAAGTCTATCATACAAAAATTTTATTTTCATCGGTCAGCTTGTATGGCAGCTATATGATCTAAGAGTCCGTTCTTCACAATTTATACGTAGATTGTAGTGTTGCCTCGTACAATAAGCTATACGAAATTTTGTGAAAGTACCTTGTCAAATAAAAAAGTTTTCCATACAAGAACTTGGCTTTGATGGTTCAGTTTGTATGGCAACTATATGCTATAGTATTTCGATATTAGTATTTCTGACAAATAATTAGCATCTTGACCAGAAAGGTATGTATGCTAAAATTCAGTTCGATATCTCAAACACCGAGCGACTAGTTCGCGTATATAAGTTTTATAAGCAAAAAATAGGCTCAAATCAGCTGATTCCGTCGAACTTTCCGTAAATCCACAATTTTTTTTTTTTTTACATTACTTTCAGTTTTCTTTTAGAAATGTAATTTTTATTTTATTTTTAAATATACATTTGTATATAAATACATTTTGTCATATATATATGCGCGAACAATATTCTCTGCTGCTCGAAATTTTCCTACTGGGCTTATATTGGTGCTCATCGTATTGGTTCCAATTAGAGTTCATTGCTTTCAATGTTTTGCTTTTGGCGTAGCTTAAGCTGCCAAAAAAAGATTACGAGCTAAGCGCCGATATGGCGTATTACGCGCCAACGGCAGTTTACTACTTTATCAGTGACTTTACCTACTTATAAACAGACATACATACACATATATTTCATACTTATTATGTCTACTATTTATGTATTTATATTTTTTGGTTTTTTTTAATATATATATATATATTTTACTTAACCTTAAAGTTTAAATGAAATGAAATAAAAGTTTCGAAAAATTTAAAGACAGATATAAAATACCAGATGATATCCATACGTAAACTTTTCGAAATACCAGATATCATTATTGTAAATTTTCCGAAATTTTTATTCATTTCATTTAAAATTAAAACTTAAGTTAAATATCGCTGAAATTAAAAAAAATGAAAATATATAAATCCACATTTTCCTTTAAGTTCCAATTTCGGAATCTAATTTTTAATAAACTTCTTTAATATCGCGTTCGAAAAAGAATTTTTTGAGTCAATACTTACAAATAATATAATCCAACTTTTAATCAACAGCAACGAGCATAGGCTTCGGTCCAACTGATCTTTTCAAAACAACACCGTTATTTTTTTACTGCACTGTCAGCGACGCCTTTCAAGTTCAAAATTCACGTAAATTGAAATTTTTTGAACAAACCCATAGAAGTTGGGCTCTGTTGTCTAAAACGAACTATTTCTAGGACTAATTTGAGGATATATCCAAGTTTTTGTAAGAGAGGTGAAATACCGACTTGCAGTGTCAAGCTTTTCTTCATAATTGAATAGATAGTACTAAGTTCATCTTGACTCCATCGTTTGTTCCAAGAGTCTTTCTAAACGTAGATTGATAGAATATCCTTCAATGTTGGATCTTCAAAACAAAAAGGTATGATTTCCGTTTTCTATACTTCTACTTCATCCGTCAACCGGAGTTTCTATCTGAGATTGCAAGCAAGAATGAATGAGTGAGAACGGTCCAGTGTTTAGCGATGATTAAGTAAAGTTTGAGTTATTCCTTTAGAAGCACAGAAAACCACATATAATTAAAGATCGTATCATTCTGAAAGTAACAGAACACCAAAAAGATAATTTTTGTGTCAAAAAATGAGAAACACTTTTACTTATTTGAAGTTAAGAATTGATATTACTTTTCTCTGAAATATGGGTATTGCTATTGCATCAGCTCGCTCAAAAAATTTTAGAGTAAAACATCAAATAACAGTATTAACCATAATTTTGTTAATAAAAGTATATTTAACAAATTTAATATAACAATATACATACATAAGTATGTATGTGCCATAATGCTTATAGTCCACTTTCTACGGGTTTTATTATAGCTTGAATAATATATTTAAGTTTGTAACACTCAGAAGTAAAGGTCGGAGACCTCACTCACAAAGTGTGTAGTATATAAATGATTCCCCTGTTGAGCAGAGTCGATTTTGCTTATGTCCGACTAGTCAGCTTTTGAGTTATCGATCTGAAATTTTGCACATGTCCTTTTCAACTTAAAATTGCTGCTCATTTCAACCGGCAATATTGGACCACTATAAGACACGGCTGCCATACTGAAGCGATCAGTTGAACGATCAAACTGAAGTCCCTTGAAGTCCTTGCACGAGCATAAAATATTATCAAAGTCAAGCTCCATAATCTCCGATCAAATTGTTTAGATCGGACTACTGTAGCATATAGCTAACAAACCAACGGAGTAATCAAAATCAAGATAAATAGGGACTTCATATAGTGTCATAAAGTTATAAGTTATAACTAGCCGAAAACATATCGTTGAGAACCGTAATTCCGTAAGCTCATTTTTGAATGTAAACCAGTAACAAGTTCTTTTTGAATGTAAAAACTTATGATTGTGTGATTTTATGGTGCGGTATGACAAGTAGTGAGTCCCCTAAAAGTTATTTTATACCTTTTTATGCTATACAAACTGCAACTCTGAAGGGAATACCTTCGATTACAGGTTTTTATGTATTTATAATAAAATATCTGATTTTTTACACTCAATCTCAATACTTGATGATATTTTATGCAAATTGCCATATGACTTTTATTAAAAACATACAAAAAATCATGTGACGGAAATTTCAGTCTTCAAAAAAAAAAAATATTAATAATACAAAACATAAATATACAAAAAACTCGCCTATAATCGCGTAAGCGGTGTCTACGCCAATTAAGAAGAAGAAATATACAAACAAAAATAATAATAATAAATAACATACACTAATACAAACAATTTAAAGGAGCCTTAACATTATTATTGTGCTCCAATTTTTATTTTATTTTTTTTATTTTTTTTTTTTTTTTTTTTGTTTTAATTTTTAATTTTTTTTTTTTAATTTTTTTTTATTTTTTTTTATTTTTTTTGTTTTTTTTTTTAATTTTTTTAATTTTTTTTAATTTTTGTTTTTTTTTAATTTATTTTTTTCTTTTTCTTTATGTATTTTTTAATTTTTTTTTATTTTTTTAAATATTTTTTCCATACTATGTTACCAAATCGCCATGATATTAGCATAATTTATTTGAAAATTAACACAAATACGTAAATGAGATTTTACTAGAGCTCAACAAGCGCAACGATAATGCAAGCAGCGAGCGAGCGACGAGTTGATCGTGTGAATGGTAATGAAGAGAAGAAGTTTATTTCGGGCAGCGCAGCTATGTACGGTTAACAAGCGCCTTACAGAAAACGACAAGCAATCGTATATGTTAATGAGCTTTTATGAGTATATTTATATACATATGTATGTACATACACATACATACATACGCATTTATGAATTTATGCTTAGCAACAGGTGTGCAACCGATTTATATCGGTGAAGTTGTATATTTTTGAATACTTGGGTGTATATGAGTATATGCATATACTTCTACATAAGTATGTGGGTATATATGAAAGTATGTACATATGTATATATGCATGTGTGACAACTCTCTTTAAGCCATTTTCGAAGTTGTCAAACACTGTTGATGCACAAAAACACCTCAAATGCGTTGAATTCCCAGAAAAACTTTTGATTTGGCGCAAGCGATAAAAGCAAATAATTTATGTAAAATGTGCTTTTAGTAAAGAAATTTAATATTTTTCTAATAGTAATAATTTCGAAAACACCATTCAGCGCGTTTTATTGGTCAATCTTAGTATTTTTTTCATTTCGGACCTTTTCTCATTTTTCTTGCACCTCTTTCTACTACGCCGCGCTGCTCAATTAATTAATTGCTTATGCAAAGCAGCTGTGTAGCGCGTTTGTTGTTGTTGTGATAAGCCAAAATATGCGGCGGCTAAGCAATTTGAGTCAGAGCAAAGTGGCGTGTTTGCGTTTTCCACGTTAACCCAAGTTATTGTTATGCAAAGGCAAGAAAACACTTGTCATTTAATTTGATGTTAATGCGCCTGTCGATAAAACACTAATAACAATAAAAACAACAACAATAGCGACAAAAATTATTAAAAGCTTCAGGCTAAGCAATTGAGGTTGCAATAACTTTTGGCTTAAAAATGTAAATGTATGATAAAAAATATTTGTATGTATGTATAGATACATATGTCAATATACATACATACATACATATGTATATATTGGCTTAAATGTCTGCTTTGGTCAGCTTATCGCCGCAACTTCATTTCTCTGTCTTCTCCACAAATTCTTCTGTTCAAATATTGGTTTGTTTGTTGTTGTTCTTATTTTTTTTTTGCGCCCTTTTCATTATAAATGCCAAACACGTTGATCACTTACGGGTTAATGCCTCACAAATTATTTACGCACAATTTTTGTTAGCGAAAAAAGGCAAAAAGAACAGCCGTGTACTCGCCGCGACTGGCAGAAAAAAAAATAAATTCATAAATTAATTAAAAATAATGCGCTTTAAATTGTTTGGCATTCAATTTAGATCAAAAATCTTAAAATTAATTTTTTATAATATTTTTTGTATTTTGAACTTAAGCTCTTCTAAAGTAGCAAAAAGTTGTAGATACCTTAGTTACCAGCTTAGTCATCAATGCTTAAATTTAGCACATTTTTGAAAAATTCATTTTTTTTCCAAACCCAACATTTTGCACTTACGCACTTTTAAAGAGACAAAACGACAAAATTTTATTAGTTTAGTTATGAAAATTAAACTTTAGTAAATGCCTAACCGCTTTTTAAGAAAATTTCAATTTTCTGCAAAACCCACATTTTACATTTACGCAATTTTAAACAAACAAAAAGAAGAAACTTTTCTGCTTTAGTTATGTATTGATAGTTAAAAAAAAATACTTTTTTTATTTGAAAAATTTAATATAAACCACTTTTTACGAAAATTTTACATTATTTCGAAACCAACATTTTACACTTACGCACTTTTAAAGAAGAAAAAAGCTTAGCTATCAATATTTAAATTTAATTTAAACGTTGTACCCTTTCACGAAAATTGGAATAATTTTCAAAACCCCCATTTTCTACTTACACATTTTTAAAGTGAAAAAAATTATTTTGCCAACTTAGTCAACAACAATTATATTTATACAACTACTTTTTAACAAAAATTTCAACTTTTTTCATAATCAACATTTTGCACTTACACATTTTTATGGAAGCAAAAAGACAAAACTTTTCTAATTTAGTTAACAATACTTAAATTTAATATGAACATACTACCTCTTCACGAAAATTTATTTATTTTTCAAAACCCCAATTTTGCTCTTACGCACTTTTAAAGCAGACAACAGATTTGCTTTGCTTTTTCAACAAGAATTATATTTTATATACATATGTACATAATTACTTTTTTTTGAAAGTTTAAATGTTTTTCAAAACCAACATTTTGCACTTACGCGCTTTTAAAGAAAATAAAATACAGAAACTTTACATTTTTGTAGTCAATATTTAAATATAATATAAATTTAAACACCTTTTACGAAAAACTAATTTTTTCTAAACCCATTTTGCACTTACGCATTTTTACAGCCGTAGAAATACAAAATTTTTCTAGTTTAGCTATCAATATTTAAATTGAGCACAAACATAACCACTTTTCACGAAAATTTCAATTTTTTCAAAACCGACATTATACACTTACGCGCCTTTAAAGAAACAAAAAAGCAAAAAAAATTTAGTTTAGATATAAATATTAAATTTATTATAAACATACTACCTTTTTAGGAAAAATAATTATTTTTTTTCAAAACCCGCATTTTACACTTACGCACTTCATAAACTACAAAATACAACTTTGTATGGTCAACACTTTAACCACACATATACGATTATCGGCAACTTAGTCATCAATAATTATACTTTATGCTTCCTGTACGAGTGTACTCAAGCAAATTAGAACCTCTTTCTCCATAAATCCCAAAACATAACCTTACATTTGTTGACTCATCACACTGGAGGCTACAATACTAAAAACAGCGAATACAAACACCGTCGTGCAATATTTCATTAAATCTTACGTCAAAGGCGGCGACACTATTAGCGGGTCCCACTAAGTCACCATTATTTGATTCATACAGCAAAGCCAGAGCTATCTAGCCAATAGCTACTATCTACATTGCCATCTTTAACCTTGTAAATTCTGTGCTATTTCGCTACTTCACTTACCTAACAACAACAAACTAGGCATTTTAATATTATATTTCTTACAATTTTTTTGTTTCGATATTCTTTCCTCCCTCACTTTGATTTGGGTCATTACCGTAAATACCTGCCAATGTCACTTCAAACAGTTCGCCGCTGAGCGTAGCAGTAAATGCGAGTGTATGAACGAACCTAGCAGCTATGGGAAAAGAGAAAAAAAAGTTATGGGAAAACCGTTTAGATGCTTATCGCCAATTCTTGGAAGGACATTCGAGCACGCCGAGTGGCAATTGATTTTTTTCTTGTGCGCGAGCACTCACACACACGCGGCGTGGTGTTCTTTTACTTGGTGAATGAATGAATGACTGATTTTTTTTCTTAGTGGAGATATATTTTAAAGGAAATACAAATATATATTTTTATATGAATGTATATATATTGGTATTAGTAAATATATGTATTTTGGAGTATTTGTAATTATGTGGATATATTTACATATTTCATATGGAACCCAAGCGTTTACTTCATAAACTGCCGGAAATTAAATGTGTCGAACCTAAAAACACAACTCTATTATGCAAAACAAAAAATTCTTCTTGAATTTTTTTTTTAATTTATTATTTTATTCTGTAAAACTTCAAACGTTGCGAGGTGGGTAGGCAGCCTGTGTTCCCTCCGCTGCAACACGGCACTCCTCGTCGTACCAGCTGTTCTTTTGCATTATCCGAAAACCAATGGTTTCGGTTGCAGCTGTACGTAAGAAGCTTGAAATGCCGTCCCACAGTTCCCTTATACCGAGTTGTTGACGAGTGCTCTCAGAGAGCAGGAGTGCAAGTCGAGTAGAAAATCGTTCGGCTATCTGTTGTGATTGCAGCTTCGCGACGTCGAACCTTGGCTACAACAAGATAGTGGTCCGGGTCGATGTTAGAGCCTCGGAGCGCGCGCACATCTAAAACATTGGAAACGTGTCTTCCGTCTATCAAAACATCATCGATCTGGTTGGTGGTTTTTCGATCCGGAGACAGCCAGGAGGCTTGATGAATTTTTTTATGCTGGAATCTAGTACTACATTTGATGATGTTTTCTGATGGAGACTAAATTTTCCGACCGTTGTGCGAAAGATACCTCCTTTGCCTACCCTGACGTTAAAGTCGCCAAGCACGATTTTGACATCGTGGCGGGGGCAGCTTTCATAGGCGCGCTCATAGAAGACATCTTTGGTCACATCGTCCTTATCTTCCGTCGGGGTGTGGGCGCAAATCAGCGATATGTTGAAGAACTTCGTTTTAATGCGGATTGTGGCTAGACGTTCATCTACCGAGGTGAATGCCAGGAAACGGCGACGGAGTCTCTCTCCCACCACAAAACCCACATCGAATATGCGCTCCTTTATATGGTCACTTTAGTAAATGTCCCAAGGGCCGACTCGTCTCAGGCTTTGCCCCGTCCATCGCACTTCTTGGACGGCGGTGATGTCAGCATTTATTTTTATGAGGACATCAACCAGCTGGGAAGCGGCATCTTTCCAATTAAGGAAGCGGACATTCCAGGTGCGGCGATTTCATAATGCGTATACCATAATCGTCATCAAAAGGGGGATCGCTTGTCCGAGGCTGTTTTTCTTTTCATTGGGTCGTTTTTTACGTGACGGGTTCCAAATCCAGCGAATAACCCTGAGGAGGGATGGTTCGCCTTCAAACGGATGTTTTTGGCTACCCAGAAGATAAAACACCGTCGCGTTAACGTCTGTGAAACAATGCTGTCCGACTACAATGACGTCATGAAACGTACTATTACTGGCGATGAGTCTTGGCTCTATGCCTACGACTCGGAAACAGACGATTAACCGGCCGAATGTTGTGGCAAAGACCACGAACCCGAAAAAACCACGTCAAAGCTGGTGAAAAATGATCGAATCACTATAGCATACAGCTCCCATACATACTGGTCTATTGAAATCAAGATAAAGATTTTTTTATACCCTTTTATTATAAGAAATGCATGTGTGAAGGGTATCATGGCTTCGGTGCAGTCGAAAATAACATATATAAATTGTTTTTTCTAACAAAAAAATGTATTTTATGCATTTTATTTACCTCCTTGGCTGTCTTCTGCCTTTTGCCTTCAGCCAATTCATTTTATTTCATTCACTCTCGCGCACATAAATTACCTTTTATAATAAAATATTTTGTATATGTATTTAAAGCGAAGTGAGGAGTATTTATGCAGGTATTATTTACAGCTAGAAATGGCCAACACTGCGCTTCGCCACGCCAACAAGTACAAGTGCACTCACCTAACACACACGCCACACAGAGCTGACACTCCTCTCGCTTTGACTACGCTTTGACGTCACATTTTTTATATTTCACACACGTTTTCAGTTAATTCGCATGCATTTGCTCACACATACACATTTACAAGTGGGAACATTACCTGTAGTTGCATGTATATGCATGTGTGCGTGTGAAGCTGGGTATATGTGAAGGTGTGTGCGTGTGAATAAATTCTAGAAAATACTTTTGCAGAAATTTTGTATAAACTGCAAGCACTGACAACCAAACCACGTACTTAAATATATATCTATATATATGTGTGAATGTGTGTCCCTCCTTGCCCCTCAGTCCAGCAGCAGTCCGCTTGTACGTGCAAATACCGAAATTTCCGCACATAATAAACTAAAGTGGCGGCAGTCAAAGTGCAGGACATTCATTCATACACACAAACACTTAAACAAGTGCGCGAATGTGTGCCTGTGTGTGTTTGTGCTCATCTACATAAATAACGTTATGTGTGACAATGATGCATGGCATGGTTGCAGCGTGACCAGCGCGTCCTCGCAGCGTGAAAGTCCAAGCGGGAAAGGTATTGAGCGCTTAGCTAACTGACTAGACACATATGTATATATGTATATGCACACACACGCAGACTTGCATTTTTGTCTTTCGTTTTCAGCACTCCAGTAATGAATAAATTATTATTTCGCCAAGCATGTGGCGCTTGAACACAGCGTTTGGTGTTGCAACTATGCAGATTATGTATATTTCAAATGCACGAAAGTTGCGAAACAAAAATAAAGTGTGGACACTGGAGTGTTGCGTTTAATTTAGTTGCAAGCTTTTTGTCACAAAATTTGTTTTTGTTGTTGTAATTTTATTTTTTGGTTGTTTTTATTGTTGCTGCTGCTTTACCGATATTGTTGTTTTTGTTATTGTTGTCTTAATTTATTAGTGCTGTTTTTATTGTTGTTGTAATTTACTGCTGCTGTTGTTGTAATTTACTCTTGTTGTTTTTATTGTTGTTGTTTTATTGTTGTTGTTTTTATTGTTGTTGTTGTTATTGTTGTTGTTTTTATTGCTGCTGTTTTTATTGTTGTTGTTCTTTAGTTTTGTTGTCATTTATTCTTGTTGTTGCCATTTCCCTTCATTTTTATTGCTGAAGATAAGCGAGAAAAATTGCAATAACTTTCAAATGCAAGACACAAACATAAATCAATTTGAAAGTGTTGTGACACACACACAAACTTCGTTCTTATAATACACACATATGCGTCGAACAATGTATGTGTGCATATTCCTTTTGCCCTTTGCTCCACATTGTTGTTGCCTTATTGCTCTTTCTGCGGCGCTGCTCAGCTGTCAGTTGTCATGGAGGCGCGGCTTGCTTACAAGTGCATAAATTTCAATACAACAACACCAACAACCATTGCGCATATTAGAAACTGTCAGTGGCAACAGCGCGCGCATATAAATAATTCAACGAAACAAAATTCAATCAACGCGACAGTTTGATTGCGCCTTAAACGCATTGAACGCCTCGGAGTCGTCACTTCGGAGAATTGCTTAGATACTATTTGATTGTCTTAAGTGATTTAGTGAATTTGTACGGATGTGTCCTTTTCCAACTTTATCAGGGAGTAGGGAGTGACTGCTGTTTGGTTTTCGCGATTTTGCGGTTTTAGTTAAAGTTTAAAGTATCTATTAATAGAAGAACCTAGCTCGCTTAAAAAATATTGTCTTTTACCCTGATACTGATATCATGTAAATCATTAGTGTATACTTCAGTATTTCCGAGGACGATGGTGATTTTGGAGACAGAGATATATTTTCTTGAACCAAAATGTACTCATATATGACTAGTTCTAAATATTATTAATTTTTTTGAAAATGAACCTCGCCCTTAAAATGTTTAATAATCTCATTGCCTCACTCCAGTTACTGCACTTTATACGTTCCAGAACTGACTTCGAAATGTTAAAATTCATTATTAGCCGTCTCGACAATCGCAAATGAATACAGATCATTACGAGGAGCTGCGATTTTAGAAGAATATTCGTAGAATAAATTTTGAAATAATTACAGAAAATAATCCAGAACTACCATATTTGATTTCAAAATACTAGTTGCCTACAGAACTCAAGTCACCCGAAATATTTTTGATTTTCTCTCGTCATTATGCTACTACTAACCGATCATTCTAGTTAGATTAAGCTTTTTCTGGGTTCTGTGCCTGAAGATCTTTCCAACTTGCTTGTTTTCTGTTTCCAAAGGTCCATATATGAAAATAATGTATAGACTTCTGCCACCTAAAAATATTTCCAGATTTTATATTATAAGAAAGATTTTTTGTTCAATGAGTTTGGAAGCGCTTCGCTTATTGTCTACTTCGAACTTCAACTATCATTTAAGTCAATTTTCGAAGCTTCTTCAAAAATGTGTATCCATGGATTGGTTAATAACCATTTTTTTGGTTAAAAGAAGTAAGAAGAAGAAGAAGGTGGGCCGAATGATGGCCAAAGTGCAGCCACCTGCGGCCTGGTGATGCTGCGCCTCACATCTCAACCAGCCAACCAAAGTCATCAAAAAAGTAATACTTGATGGTTGAAATCCAGAATCACTAAATGTCCACAATTTGTTATTAATAGCCTTTTCGTACAGGAGTTAATTGATCAATTAACTGTTCTGCTCGACGAAAATTGGTCTTTGCTCGACTAAATCTGGCCGTTGCTCGACTAATTTAGATCGATTTAGCATACAAAATAATTATTACATGAATTCTTAATCGAATTCAAATTGAGTTGAAACTAGAATGCAACTAAGCTGTATATTTCGTTGTATTTAACCATGCTGGTTGTTGTCCAGGCTACAAGTTTGATCGTCTGCATTAATAAAATAGCAATCAGCTGGTGAATAACAATAATAATATTATTAATAATAATAATAGTAATAATAATAAAAAAAATACATAATGAAAAGATACAAGCCAGTATAACCGGCTGATCGTTAGTTAATCAAGCCTTTCGTTAATCGAGTAGCCGACTATGTGAAAGGCAAAAGCTGGTTTCTCAATTGTAATTCTAATGTACTAAATTTATTTGGCTGTGCGAAAAGGCTATAAAAGCCGATGAAGTCTCAATTTAACAACACCTCCTTTCTTATTGAATTCCTAGGTCCTAATCTTTCTAATATTGGTTGAGTGTTGTAATTGAAAACAGCGTGGTGATAAGATTGGATCCAAACGACCGAAGTTATACACATAAATTGCCGTCAGTCAGTCAGGTTCATAAAAGTTTATTTATAATTTTTTTTTAATATGTATATACCATACATGCAAACTTTCTTTATCTTCTCTCGTATTAATTTAGCGCAAAAAAATACTTCTTACTCAATTCCATCCATTCTTACTACCTTTTCCTACCTTCTATAGTCACAATTATGCCGACATTTGTAGCAAAACTTCTACACTTTCAAGCGCATATTTCAAATTCAACATTTCCTCAGTGCTTTAACACAAAGAACACGCCTGAAATAACCCCAAAATGTGAAAGAGTGGAATTTATTCCCTACACATATTCTCACTTAAAATTAAACTAATGGCAAAAGGGTTGCTTAAATGCAAAGAAACAACTGAACCAGGTGCTTGTCAAAACGCACTCACTCACACATAAACGCAGATATTTGAAAATTTTCCTTGTGGATAACAAAGGTTGAAAAATGAAAATCTTTGCACCCCAAGCATTTTTATGTAAATCTATGTTTGTATGTGCGTAGATACTACATTCTTCTGTTATTGCTCTAAAAAGGAGTAAAGAGTTTGCTTCTCATAGTAAATGTTGGAAAGTTGCATCAAAGGCAGCACCGAATAAAGGCAAAATATTACAAGAAATTTTCGGTGCGAATATCAAAGAGAAAGAAAGAAGAGCGTTTGCTCACGGCATTTTTGAGTTGTACAGAAATATGAAAGCATTCTTTTTATTTTCTGCTTAAAATTAAAAGCCAAATAATTTTTGTAGTGAGGAATGCGGGAGCAAGGGAAACGCCGATAAGCAAAGATGTGCCATTTACACAAGGGTTTAATTGAATTTAATTTTATTGTAATACATATATAAAATTTTTTATGAAATATTTTAAAATATTTGACATTTAAATATTTTTTGTATAAAAAATTTTAGTTGCATTTTCTTGCGATTTAAACTTTCTAATGGTATTAATAACTAATTTAACAAAATTATTGTAATACTTATCTGATCAAATTTGGATCGGACTAAGTCGTCCATCCACTTCCATTTAATGACGACAACATCAAAAAATTTAATGAAACAGTGTTTAAAAATCGTCGTGTTAACGTCAGAGGGCATTTTTGTCACTCCGGGTCAAATAGGAACAGATGGTATTTAAAAAAAATTTTGAAAATTAAAAATTTATTTTTGATAATTAATTTTTTTTTTTTTGAAAACTAAAAACAATTTTTTCAAATGTATTTAAAATTTTTTTAAATTAAAATTTTTCAAGTGTATTTAAATTTTTTTAATTATTTTTTTGAAATTTAACATTTTTTCTTGTTTTAAATTGAAATAAATTTTTTCAAGTGTATTGTTAAAAATTTGTATCCGTTTCAATTATCTAGTTTTTCAAAACTATTGAAAATAGTAATATTTATTTATATCCGATCCACTACATGATAGAAAAGCTCCTTAAACTACCAATTGAAAGACCAAAAACAGATGAAAGTCTTTAAGATCCTCTGTTTAAGCGTATTTATAGCATTTTCGAATACCATAAATTTGACCGTTAATACTTATAAATGTATGGAAAAGCTAATTTCATGACCTGAAAGCGCTTTGAACTTGTCTATGCAGCTTTTAAAAGAGCTTTCTTTCTGATCGAAGCTGGCAACGCTATTAAGCACATTAAATGAGTCTAAATTAATTTCCAATAATAAAAAAAGTCGTATTTTTATTTATATATAATATATTCAACGAAGATTTACCGTTTTGAATTGCAGCGCCATCTATAGCGAGCTTTTATTTAAATATATTTAATAAAATCAAGTCCTTATATGAAAAACGTTTTTCTTTCACAAAATAATTTACCAAAATTTGCCATGGAATATTGTGTAAGGTAATGCTACAATCTCCCTGCAAATTGTTCAGATTAGACTACTATAGCATATAGCTGTCATACAAATTGAACGAGCGGAATCAAGCGCTTGTATGGAAAACTTTTTCGTTTGACGAGATATCTTCAAGAAATTTTACATGGTCAAATGGCTAAAGCAATAGTCTAACATGCGTAGAAATGGTTGAGATCGGTTGACTATAACATATAGCTGGCATACAAACTGGCCAATCAAAATTAAGTTCTTTTAAGAAAAACTTTTTCATTTGAAGAGACACCTGTACGAAGTTTACCATGGATTATTATCCAAGACAATGCTACAATCTCCGTAAAAATTATTTTGATCGGATCACTATAGCATATAGCTGTCATACAAACCTGCCGATAAAAATTAAGCGCTTCTATGGAATTGTTCGTATCTTTCTTCAAACAGCATTTTTTTATGAAGTTCCTCAGAAAAAAGTCTCAAAAAAGCTTCGCTGAATAATTAAATTTGATGGCGCAAGCGCTAAAACAGTTTTGCCAACAATACTATTACCTCATCCGCCCGCAAAAAAGGGATCAACTTTATTTTTTACTGTAGTAGAGCGGACACGCCGTCGCAAATTTGACAAATAAATCAACTCTGCTGAGTGACGCCGCACAAATACACACATACACACACGCACAAAATAAAACGAACACACCCAAGCAAAAAAAATTTGCTAATAGCCGCGACGAACGGACGACAACGGACAACGGACGGCGGGACGCAGACAATAGTCAACTGGACATTTGGCAGTCGTCAGCAGACAGCAGACAGTTGGCAAATTTTTGTGGCTACTGCAATGTCACACATCAATTACCAACGATGACGATGGCCGCAGCGCTGACGACGACGGCGTTGGCGGCGCACAAACGCTAATGCAACACTGTCGGCACAACGTCTTTTTTCGGCTTTTCGCTTTGCAGGCAGGCTACGCTTCCAGCGTAGCGAGATTGAACGGGACACAAATTGCCTGACTGACTGACTGACAGGCGGACGAACTGACTGGCTTACCGGCTGAGTTGCATAGACCGGGTTAGGCGTGAGTCCATGCACGCTGCTAAATCACGTTTCAAATGCTTGCAGGCGATGAGTCTGCTTGTGTGTATGTGTGTGTGTAGGTGTAGGTGTAGGTGGGTGTGCTCATATGTTGGTCACTCGCTGCGCATCCGCCCACTGGAAACATGCAGAAAATGTCAAAATCACAAAAGGCAATAAACTGCATGCGAAATTGTGCACATTTTTCAACAAAAGCGTCGAGTATTTTTTTCCTCTCCGAAACTCCATTTCTGTTGACTGACGTGCATACATTTATATTAAGTCACTTTTTCGAGCTCCAGCTTTTTTTGTTATTGTTGCGATGCTCTGTGAGTGTTGCGAAATTGTCTTCTATGCCTACGCTGGAGCTGTCAGTTTGACTGCGATGGTGTGTAGCGCCTTTTTTCACCAGTGCTGACGCTTAGAAAAAATTCTCAAACAAAAAAGTGCAACACTGCACTGCAGTCGTAGATTAGCTGTAAACTAACGAGTTTGTCACACATACACAGTACAATAAATTGTCCGTATTAACTTGTGAAATAGTAACAGCTGCCAATAGAAATGTCAAAGTCCGCACGGAATGCAACGCTGCGCTCAAAAAAAGCGGAGTTGTAGACAAACTGGCATTAAAATTAAGAAAAGAACACTAAAGCTATTAATTATCGGGCGTCAAAAGCAGTTACTGGTAAACTAATTATCGTGACAAGCTAAGGCGTCTGCTCTTTTGTATGGGTGCGAATTAGTCTCTCAGCTTTTGAGATTTCGATCTGCCACTTTGCAAACGTCTTTACCTTCCAAGGAGCTGTTCATTAGAATTAGTCCCTCTTCCAAGGAGCTCTACATTTGTTGGAACCGGCGAAATCGGACCACTATACAAGTAGTATATGACTGATATACAAACCGACAGATCAAGATCAAGTCCTTGTATGGAAAACTTTTTTGTTTGACGAGATATCTTCACGAAATTGGGCACGGATTATTGGCGAAGACAACGCTACAATCTCCGAGCATGTAGCTAAGATCGGGAGGTCATTATAGTATCATATAACTGCTATACAAACTGACAGCCAAAATCAAGATCAAGCTCTTTTTATAGCTTTTTATTCAAAAAAAAGTGTATATGTAAAGGTGTTACGACGATGAGTAGTACGAGTTCAAATTGCTATTGGTGCAGGAGTGTAACCAACAACACCTGATCTGGGTGCCCGGTCACAGAGGTATAGCTGAGAATGAACTTGCTGATGAGCTCGCACGCTCTGCAATATCCACTAACATAACAGGACGTGAATCCTTCAACGCGGTGAGTTCTCATATCATAAGGGAGCTACTCTGCAGGGAAAAAGGAGTATGCAGAGCGAGGTATTGGCAACAACTCCAAGGCATGCGTCATTCCAAGTTGCCTATGGTGGGTTTTAACCTGAGCGGGTTTAAATATGTAACCAACTTTCTTAGGAACAAATTCAAGCTACTTGTCGCATTCTACACTGGCTACTGTAACCTCAAGAAGCACTTGTATGTATAACATGGGCCTAGCATTTGTGCAAATTGACGGTTCTGCGACAGGGATCCTGAAACTCCAGAATACCTTCTAATGGACTACACAGCAGTCTGTAGAAGCAGGGTATTGGAATTAGCAGTATAATTGAAATGCATCTATATGCTGAGACTAAGTGAGTCGTTGTGTCTTGGGAGCCCTAAGGTCGCGGTGCAATCCTCATCAATTAATCTTATCTTAGGGGTGTTTTTTCTTATTTTGTTACAGTAAGCCCTCGATAAAACGGCCATAGCTTATTTCAGCTAGTATGCCCTTACACATATGTATATCAATTGTTTTTTCATAAATATGACTTTATATTGAAATTATTTTGAAAAGATACCGCTATACAATTTTTAGTTTCATTTAATGATGTGTTACTGTACTTCTCAAATTTGAACACCAACTTCTATAAGTTGTCAAATATTTTTCTTGAGTTCATCAACAAAAATTTTTAGGAAAATGTTACCTTACCATATGCTATTATTTTCTTAGCAAAAATTTTATTATGAGCTGTTTGTTTTCGCAATTATTTTTAAGACGTATTCATCAAAACTTGCTCTTCTTTTAGGATTTTTTTCTTAAACACCGAAAATTTACTTCTGAACTAATTCCAAACATTTAATTTATTTTTTTTCCAGACGGTATAGTCGGACCCGGCACCATTACGTCGCCGTGGCCACCGATGGGTGCCGGCCCGCCGGGTGCGCTGGGGCCGGCAGACACAAATGGCAGTATGGTGGATAGTAAAAATTTGGATGTCGGCGATATGAGCGACGTAAGTAGAACATTTACAACCAAATATTTATCTAGTGTATTTTACAATGTATATATAACGTACTAACATATATGAATGTAGCATATTCTACTTTCTGTATATAAAGGATAAACCATTTCGAGGTTCCCTACATTATTAAAGAAAAAACACAGAAACTTCAAATTTAATGCGGAATGTTTTTGCCATTCGAAAGAACATTCTTCGGAATTTATTTTTTTTTAATATTGATTGCCCGCATAGGCTTTAGACTTTACTTACCCTCACAGGAAAACGTCTAACTGTGTGATATCACGCGATCTTGGTGTTCAATTGACTGATCCTAAACGTAATACTATCAGCTCACCGAAGTTTTCTTTCAATATGTTCATTGATTGATGGGATGTTTGGGAAGTGGGTTATCATGGCGCGAAAACGGTTGCCATTGACGATTAAGTTCTCACCGGCATCATTTATGAAGAAATATGAACCGAAGATTTCACCGGCCCACAAACCATACCAAACCATTGGTTTTTCTGGATGAAATGGCAGCTCTTGATCTCTTGAGGTTGCTCTTCATCCCAAATGCGGCAATTTTGCTTGTTTACTTACCCATTGAATCAAAAAAGGACCTCATCGCTGAACAAAATTTGCCCGTCGGAGTGGCTCCGCTAAAGCTTTCCCTCTTTTAGTCGTGACCCTAGACTTCACACGGGTTTGCTACCGCGTCTTACACAAGGGTTACTCACGTTTCCAGGGTGCGCAGCAAGGACCAGTAGGAATTGGGTATGACCCTGTGATTGTTACAGCTTACCCAAAAGCATTACACCTCAGCCTTGAAATCCAACGCAGAATTACTCTTGCCAACAGGTGCTACTTTGAACTGAGTAGGCAACTGAAAAGTAAACTCCTCTCTCGACGAACAAAGACCGTTACCGCTCCCATCCTGCTTGATGATGCGGAGGCAAAGACAATGACAATATCTGATGAGTCGGTCTTAGTGGTGTTCAAGGGGAAGATTTATGATCATTTTCGCATTGGCAACGGCGAGTACCGCAGTCGATGGAACGATGAGCTCGAGATATACGGGGACATTGACATAGTTCAGCAACCAAGAGTCAGCGGCTGCGCTGGCTGGGTCTTGTTGTCCGGATGAAAGAGAACACTCCAGCTTTGAAAGTTTCCGATTCAGTACCCGCCACTGGTAGCAGAGGAAGAGGAGGGCCTCCAATCCGTTGGAGATGCGCTACACTGTAGAAGTCTGTAGTTCAAAAATATTTGAGTTATTGATTTGAAATTTCAGTATGTTACTTCCAAATGTATAATCTAACGAAATATGAAAACTAGTTGCTTTTTTTTTTTTGGAATATATTCCTCCCCGGGGGTACATCTCATCGCTAAATTCTAGGCTGAAGCCCCTTTGGTACAGCTGTTCCCACATTACTTTGCTCAGCAGCATGACAACTCACTAACCAACATGAAATTTGATAATTTAATCCACATGCATGCCGTCAAATAAATCACAACCAACTACCACACACACACACGCGCCATCACACATACACAACCACTTTCATAAGTGAGACTAACTAAAATGGCACTTAACTCAATTGCAATTGAACTCCATTTTGGTTGTTTAGGCGCGCAACCGCAAACGCAAAACTGCACGCAAAAACAATAAAATACCAGCAACAACAACAACTAACCATTAAAACAACAACGAAGCATGCAATTAAATGTGGAATCAAATGAAAAATGTAACTAAATAAGCGCGAAAACGTTAATGTAACAATAAGCGCATGCGTGTGAGTTTGTGTATGAGTGTGTGTGTGTGTGTTTGTAGTGGTTACGTAATAAATACCGTGCAATAAAAAACCGAAATAAAATACAATTAAAAACAATACGAGTTAATTTTCAAATATGCCTGCAATTTCATTTGACCACAAATATGTTTGCAGTCAATTTCGGATATCAAATAGAAGCCACACGCACACACACACCCACACAAACGCATAAACGTCAAAATCTATGCATATGTATGTAAATAATATTGCGCAATATAGCGTTGATTGTGTGAATGTGTGTGCCGTGATTCTAATGCCGCTTTGGTGCTGAAGCAAGACTCTTCATAAATGTGAGAGTGTGTGCGTGAAGAGTATATACATACATACATATGTATATCACTACAAAAATACATATGTATATGTGTGCGCTGCATGTGTCGCAGACTCCTTCAAATATTATTAACTTCATCAATGTAATTTGACACCGGCGCTGCCAACAGCAAAGGCAACAATGTCAACTGCAACAACAACAAAAACAAGTGCAACAACAACAATATCAAAATAATAACAGCAGCAACAATGCGTGCATGTGACAATATTGTATTATATTACCGCAGTCGCTGCCATAACCGTAACAGCGTGTGTGCCCCACTCAAAGCCGCTCCCCTCGCACACCGGCCCACACGCATACACTCAAAGCAGCGGCCCACCACTCCACCTGCAAGTATAACGGCAATCGCCACAGCAACATCAATAGCAACAGTTGCCGAATGTCAACGTCAAACCGTTAGATTGGTGAGATGCCTTTCAGGCAGTTGCTGCTGACTGCTGTTTGGCGTTGCCAACGGTCTTCACCCATGAAACTCCAGCGCCCAGGCACATGCATTATTATATAAAGGAAAAGTATACTCGTATGCACATATATGTGTGTTTGTACGAATGTGCTCCGGTGTAGGTGTAAATTTTTGCATGTGTGTCTGTGCTCTGCTTTGAGCAGCTACTCAAATTGCTCATTAAAACTCATTGACAATTAAAGCCACTTGAATTTACACGCTCGAGTAGCACACTTTTGTTGCTGTTGTTGCATACGTACGTTATAACGAAATTCATTGCTGGTGCTGCGTACGAACGAATGAACGACGATGCTGCACTTCAATATATCGCCGACTGGCATCATTAATATCAGAAGCGTTGCCGTGGTAATGTGACGATACGATGCACAGTGGGATGAGTGTAATGAAAAATTTATACAAAAAATCAAAAAAATATATAAAAAAAATTATTTTAAAAACTAATTATGAATAAATTTAAAAAATCAAATTTAAATTAATATAATTAATAAAAAAAAGATTAAAATTTATAAAAATCAACTGTTAAAAATTAAAAATTAAAATTTATAAAAATTAACCGTTAAAAAAATTATAAAAATAAATTAAAAAAATTAATTGCTAAAACAATTCTGATGAAAACTTTATTGCACAAAATTATTATTGAAAAAATTGTTTTAAAATTGAATTATAAAAAAGTTATTTTAATTAATTCAAAAAATTTAAATTATAAAAACCTAATTGTTAAAAAAATTATAAAGAAGTAAAAAATTTTAAAATTTAATTGTTCAAAATTATGATGACAAATTTATGACAAAATTAATATAAAAAAAATATTTTAAAATTAATTATATAAAATAATTTTAACAAATTAAAAAAAATTAAATTGTAAAATATTAATTAATTGTAAAAAAAATTACAAAAAATAAAAATTAATAAAGGTTAATTCCCACAAAAATTACGACTAAAAATTTATAAAACAAAAATAAATATTAAAAAATTGTATAAAAAATTAATTATTAAAAATAATTATTTACAAATCCAAAAAAAAAATACTAAAAATAAATTCTTAAAAACATTATAAAAATGTAAAAATTATTAAAAAATAATTACTAAAAAATTGTAAAACAATAAATATGTTAAAATATTAACTGTAAAATATGTCTTACTGTTTATAGAACATAACTAACTGTTAAATTATTAAAATATATATATTTGTAATAGTTAACATTTTTAGTAATTTTAAGTGAAAAATTAAAAATTTGCAGAATTTTAATTTTTAAAAACATAATTGTTAAGAAAATTGTACAAAAATAATAATGAAAAAAAATTATAAAAACATGTACGAGTATATAATATAATATAGTATATGCATATGTATGTATATGTACATATGTATGTATAAGTTCATATATTTTTTAATTAATTTGAAGTGAAAAATTAAAATTTCCCAGAATTTTAATTAAAAAAAAAAACAAATAAATAGTTGTAAAAAATTTTACAACAAAAAATTATAAAAAAAGTTATAAAAATTAGTTGTTAAAAAATTAAAAAAAAATAAAAAGATATTTATATTATATATGTACATACATATATACATAAGTTCATATTTTTGGTAATTAATTTTTTGTAATTTGGAGTGAAAAATTACAAATTACCAGAGTTTTAATTTTCAAAAAATAATTTGAAATAAAAATTAAAATAATTTACAGTGTCTTTCATTTTATCCTTCTTATAAATGATTTGTTTGTTCGTTGCGGCAAAAAATATTCCCCAATAATTTTGACAAGCGCTGAAAAGTGCAAAGGCACTCATTGGCCGAATACGAAATCGGGTTCGTTCTGGTTACGTAAATTCGACTGTAATGGCAATGATACATGTTTATCGAAATTTGTTGTTCTTGTTGTTGTTCTAACAACCGAAAACATTCCTAAAGTAATTTCGAGAAATAGTACCGAGTTGACAGTCCTTGGCCGGTTAAAAATCCGTTGCTCTCCGATCACTTATAACCGACTGTTGTGGAAACGATCCTTATTTGTGATCGTAAGCCCTTCGAAGGCAATAAAATATTCCATAAATGTTCTAATGTGATTTTTGTGCAAAATAGAACAGTGTGCTCAAAAAATTTCGTGTAAAAAAGACCTAGAGTAGATCTTCCCCATAAAAAATATAAAATATTGCACAGTGTATGTTCTAAGTAGTGACATAAAACTCAAATTCCATTAGCTATATATAACATGTATCACAAATATATCATCATTTATATTTCGAAGTAATATGATATTCGAAAAAAGTTCGAAATTAATTTCGAAATCATCAACTTTCTACATTTCAAGAATTATTACGAATTCGAACACTACTTCGAAATCATCAACTTTCTACATTTCAATAATTATTATAGAATTCGAACATTTCAAGCACTTTTTCGAAAAAATAAACTTTCTACATTTCAAGAACTATCTCCACTCATTATTACGATTTTTTTAAAACAATTTGCACCACCAACGCCCACTGTGCTGTAACTGATACATGAAGAGAGCGTATGAGAGAAAAGTAGAATGACTTGCACTTTGCTGCAGTCAGCAACCATTTTAATAAAATACATACATATATACATACATACATCTATATATATAATGTATATATATATGAACAAGAGTGCAACTCCAGCGTTTTTATGCCATGCTATGCCACATATCCTTGCGTCATGTGCCTTCGCTTGTACACATACACAGTTGCATATGCTTGCCCTTCATTAATGTCAAAACCGATTACGTCGCAGAGGGTTCCGCTTAATGTGCAAAGTGCACTTTCTCACACATTAAATGCGCCTTTGTGACACTTTTTATGCTGAAAAACTGAAAAAAAATTAAAAAGAACGGTTCAATGGAGCTAAATGTGTATAAAGGAACTATAATTGCGTATAGTGTTTAAATATGTTTTTATAATATTGTAGGCATATTGTTGTCACACATTCATTAATTTTTTTTCCAAATTTCTCTTTTTCTCACGCCTCGCAGGACGAAAAGGATCTCTCCTCTGCCGATGCGGAAGGTGTTTGGAGTCCGGACATCGAACAGAGTTTTCAAGAGGCTCTCTCCATATATCCGCCATGTGGTCGACGAAAAATCATTCTATCCGATGAGGGTAAAATGTATGGTAAGTAAAGGGAACAATTTAGTACTTAGATACTTATAGATATACATACATATGTACATATGTACTAATGTTTGTCGTTACATAAAATGCAAAATAGCGTAACATGACTTTTCATAAGTTTACAGGCGAAGAAATAGCGATATAATAGAAACCGCTAATATTGAAACAAAATTTTAGTTTTGGTTATAAACTGGTTATATGTTGGTTATTAAGTGGTTATATGTTGGTTATAAAGTGGTTATATATTGGTTATTATATCTGATAACGACTTTCAATTATTTCTGATGAAAAAATACTCGTTTTTTCCTACTGCGCCTAAAACTATGCTTATATTGTTAACATTGCACACCAAATAGATCCTCTCAACGAATCTCCCCCAACAAGTGCCATCAGCCGCCACCTTCACACAAAAAATCAAAAATTTGTGAAAGCTATCACAGCTCATTGCCGCAATTACTTCAAAAATACTAAATTTTGATTGTGTTTTGACAACTCAAGTCACATAATTGACACTTCGAATCGTCAAGCACTATTGAGACGCAACAAAAACAACCGACACTTAAAGTTTTTATAGCTGAGGCGCTGAAAAAACGAAAATGGCACACCACGCACCACAAACCATTGCACAACGTCGCCGCAATGAGCGATAATCCACTTTAAAGCAATTATAATCTCTTTGCTCTGTCATAATACGCAATAAACTGTGCCACTTACAAGCACTTCAGATTTTCCCGTTTCATTTGTGTATGTGTGTGTGAAATTCGCCAATTTTCCAGCACGTTCCACGCTTTGATGGCGACAAGCAGCAAAAAAAGCTGCAATGACAGCAGCAACACTGCTCGAGAAATCTTGAAAAATGCGCGCACAAAAGCAACAACAACAACTATTGCGTATATGGCTCAATAACGGATAAAAAGCGAAGGAAAGAAGATGAAAAAAAGTAAAAGAAAAACAGCCAAGTGATCTGCCAAATGTGGGCAGCATGTAGTGAGCATTAATGCGATTACAGCACATTTCCTCATTTATGCGCCTATTTACTATTTACACACATACACATGTACAAACGTACATATGTTTTTTGTGTGTTAAAGTATGAGTGTGCTTAGCAGCGGGCAAGCTTTGTGCTTAAATCGCTTACAGCATCCGCCCACAGGCTGCGCCGATTCTTAACTAACAACAGTGCACGGCGTGGATCGGTGCCCAGTCACTAGGCACTGTCTTGGTTGGACGTGTGTATATGTGTTGATAATCATAGTAAATCTAACAGCGAAGCAATTTCAAACGCCCACACTGATCATGCCGAAGCAATTGGCTAAAACATAATGTGAAAATAATAAATTCAAACGAAATTTCAAGATAATCGAAAAAATTAAATTAAAGCAAATTTAAAATATTATATAAAAAATTTGGAAAAATTGTAAATAAACAAATAAATAAGTTACAAAGAAAAAATATATAAATTAAAATAAAATAACAATAAAATTAAAATTAAAATAAAACAACAAAATTAAAACACAAATAAAAAATTATATGAAATACAAAAAAATTTTAAATGCAAAAATTAAATAAATTAAAATGAAATAAAATAAAAAATACAGCAGAAATTAAAAAACAAAAATCAAAAAATGTAATAATTTAAATAAAATTAATTTAAATAAGCAAAAAATATAGAAAAAATTAAATTAAATTAAATAAACAATTAAAAAAATAAATAAATTTAAATAAAATACAAAATATAAAAATAATTCGATTGCAAATATTCAATAAATTAATATGAAAAAAGAAATTAATTAAATATAAATAAACCAAAAAAAAATATTGATAAAATTAAATTAAATAAAAATCAGAATTGAAGGAAAAAATTTAAAAAAATATTGATAAAATTAAATTAAATAAAAATCAAAATTTTAGGAAAAAACAAACGAAAAAAATTAAAAAAAAAATATTTTACATTACTACCATATTATTGATTAATTCCAAAAAATAATTTAATTTAAAAATTATGTATTGAAAAAATTTAAAAAAAGAAATAAAATAAAATGAAAAAATAAATTAAAAAAAAAAAAAACAAAATAAATATACAAAATAAAAATAAATTAAAATAAAATTAAAATAAATTAAAATTAAAAAATAAAAAAATCAAAATAAAAAAATTAATAAAAAGTGATAACAATAATTAAAAATTAAATTAATTAAAAGAAAACAAAATAAAAAAAGTTTAAATGAAAATACATATGTTAATTAATTATAATATTTTTGAAAAATTCCAAAAATAAAAAAATAAAATAATGTTATATAATTATAAATTAAATTAAAATAAAAAAATTGAAATTTATTATAATATTCTTGATTAGTTATTAAAACAAATATATAATTTTTGTACAATTTTTTTAAATAAATAAAGCTTTTTATAACTTTTTTTAAGAATACATAAAAAATAAAAACTTAACAATCATTTTAAAAAATACTAAAAATTACAAACAAATTAATGTTGTTTACTTTTTCCTACAAATAAATAAAGTTTTTTATAATTTTTTTATACTTTCGCAACAAAGTTGCTAAGGAGAGTATTATAGTTTTGTTCACATAACGGTTGTTTGTAAGTCCTAAAACTAAAAGAGTCAGATATAGGGTTATATATACCAAAGTGATCAGGGTGAAGTAAGTTGAAATCCGGATGTTAAATGTCCGTCCGTCCGTCCGTGCAAGCTGTAACTTGAGTAAAAATTGAAATATCATGATGAAACTTGGTACACGTATTCCTTGGCTCCATAAGAAGGTTAAGTTCGAAGATGGGCAAAATCGGCCCACTGCCACGCCCACAAAATGGCGGAAACCGAAAACCTATAAAGTGTCATAACTAAGTCATAAATAAAGATATTAAAGTGAAATTTGGCACAAAGGACCGCATTAGGGAGGGGCATATGTGGACGTAATTTTTTTGGAAAAGTGGGCGTGGCCCGCCCCCTACTAAGCTTTTTATACATATCTCGGAAACTACTATAGCTATGTCAACCAAACTCTACACAGTCGTTTCCTTTAGGCATTTCCATGTACAGTTCAAAAATGGAAGAAATCGGATAATAACCACGCCCACCTCCCATACAAAGGTTATGTTCAAAATCACTAAAAGTGCGTTAACCGACTATCAAAAAACGTCAGAAACATTAAATTGTACGGAAGAAATGGCAAAAAGATGCTGCACCCAGGCTTTTTTTAAAAATTGAAAATGGGCGTGGCGTCGCCCACTAATGGACCAAAACCCATATCTCAGGAACTACTCTGCCGTTTTCAATGAAATTCGGTATATAATATTTTCTTAGAACCCTGATGAAATATGGGTGAAATCGCCTTCTTCCAATATAACGCTATTTTGAATTCCATCTGATGCCTTCTCTGTATAATACACACATTAGGAACCAATGATGATACCGGAAAAAATACGGTATTTGAAAAATATGTAAATGACTGATAATGAAATCTCGATTATCACTTTATCATGCGAGAGTATAAAATGTTCGGTGACACCCGAACTTAGCCCTTCCTTACTTGTTAGAATATAAAATAAAAAAATGTAAAAAAAATAAAAATATAACATTCAAATTACAAAATTAAAAAAACAATTAGATGTTCAAAGCTTTTAACTGAAAATTCTAATCACCCATTTTAAATATGTTTTTTAAATCAAATTAATAAAAATTTATTATTAAAATTTATAAATTTAATTACAATCAAAGAAACACAAATTAAAACAAAAGGTTGACTTACAAAAAAAAATTAAATTAAAAAGTTATATAAAAATTGATCTCAAATTTAGATTTTGCAACTAAGTTTATATATCAAATTTATAATAATAAAAATATAAAAAAATTACTTTTTTATATATATTTAAAATTTATAAAAATAAAATAACAAAAAGAATTTTTTTATTAAATATGGCTAAAATCAAAACACTATATAGAAATTAATTGAATTTTATAAGTTTTTAATTAAAATTTTTTCCATGCAAGACAACATCTAAGCCAATAAAGAAAATTTTACTGAAAAAATACATCTGTACGTATGTTTAAATTAATTTGGATTATAAGTTGCTGACAGTAGTTGCACCTAAAACCCATCGGCAATGGCTTAACCTCCTAACCGTCAGTAAGCCAGCTCTCAATGCCGGCATAAAAAAGATCTTATCGCTAAGGATGCACAAGCCCATTTGCTTCAGAGGCTCTTACTCACATACATACATATGCACATGCATACTTACTACCATATCAAAATACACACTGAATATATGTAGTACACATATACATATATATACACACATATGTACATATATATGTATATATCGCATATATGTATGTATACTTGTTCAACGCTTAACTTCATTCATAAAAGTTCTCTGCAAAGTGAAATACACCAAAGTGCAGCGATAAAATAAATTGCAAAAAAAGCATAAAAATGGAAAAACACAAAAACTTCATTGAAATTATCAATTTAGTTGCAGATTTACGCTATTTAGTTGCGCCTTGAGGCAGGCATTAAATGCTGCGCCCAACTATCGCTCATGCAGAAACTTACAAGCATACAAATATACCTACATACATATGTATATGCATGTATGTATACCGCTGCCTCAAGTGGCCAGTTTTTTCCCCGGTTGCCATTCAACGAAGTCTGCGAGTTTTTCATAAAGCCATATCTCACATTTATGCAACACTCATCCATACATACATACAGAAGTACATTTATACATAACTGCTGCCTGTTGAACTCGCCTCAAATCGCAGTCAACTTCGCGACTTGACACCCACACATTTCCTTTTCAGTACTTCTGCTGCTTATTATGTTGCCTTTTCTTGTCGCGAATTCTTTTTCTCAGACATTTTGCGCGTTTCAGACCTTTCACCAGCGCTTTATATATATATGTATGTATGTATCATGGTAAAATATTGATTCTATACATAAGAAATACTTATCTTACGTTACCTTCTGAATGTCTCAAAGTTCGTGCCACACTGAATATACCCTGTTCAGGGCACAAACTGATGATTTTGGAGACGAACTTCGAAAATTGTAACCCAAATTTCGGATTGAAAAAAATTTTTAATCCAAAATTCGGGATTTAAAATTAAAAACTTAATTTGATATACGGAATTAAGAAAAATCTAAACACATAAGCCCAACATCTCAAATTAAAATTAAAATATTAATATTTATTTTATTAATTTGTATTTTAGTCGAGATGGCAACACTTCCAAAATAAAAATATGTTTACAGTAAAATACCTTTTAAGACTTCCATTAAACACCAACTTTGTATACCAAGTACTATAATTTATTTGAGAACACTATTTAGCTTATTTTAGTTATTTAAAATGATGGCAACTCCTATTTCAAAATCATAAAAATGTGAATCTTAGCATGTTTTATCGCAAATCCAATACATATACACATATGAATACGTTTTTTACTCAATTATCAATTTTACTCATTTTTTACAAAAGCTGGCAACTCTTTTTATATCGAAAAAAATATTTTTCGATAATTCTATTACTATCACCAATAAAAAAATACTAAAATGTTTTAATTTAATGGTGATAATTTTTTTTTTGAAGGGTGGCAACGCAATAATAAAACTTTTGTATTAAAAAAAATAAATGCAAATAAAATACACTTTTTTAATTTACAACATATTTTTATTAATTATTATTTTTGGAAATTTCATAAATTTTTTGGGGCTGCAACCCTTTTGAAATCATAAAAACATTTAAGAATTTTATTAAGGGTCTATATTACTATCACCAATTAAAAAATAATGCAATGTTCAAAATTATCAATTGATTAAATTTTTTAATTTTTTTTTTGGTAATTTTAAAGGGTGGCAACGCATTAATATAACTTTTGAATAAATCACACTTATTATTTTTAAAATATAATATATTTTTATTATTTATTATTTTTATCAATTTCATTAATTATTTTTTACTTAGCTTGGCAACCCTTTTCACTTTTTTTCAAGAATTTTATTAAACATCTATTTTACTATCACCAATTAAAAAATACTACAATGTTTTTATTTATTAACTAATTTTTTTTTAAAGGGGGGCAACCCATTAATACAACTTTTGTATTAAACATATACATATACATATGCAAATAAATCACACATATTGAATTCACACTATATTTTTATTAATTATTATTATTATTATCTATTTCATTTATTTTTTTTTTTACATGACTGGCAACATTTTTCAAACCGAAACATTCTTTTTTTTCCAACAATTCTTTTAAACTACTACATTGCTATTACCTATTAAGAAATACTATAATGTCTATATTATAAGTTGATTAAATTTTTTTTTAATTTTTAAATGGTGGCAACCCCTTAATATAACTTTTTTTTTAAATACATATGTAGTATATGCAAATAAATCACAATTGTAAAATTTACAATATGTTTTTCTTAATTATTATTTTTATCAATTTCATATTTTTTACAAGAGCTGGCAACGCTTTTTAAACCGAATTTTTTTTATGAATTCTATTAAAAGTCTATATTACTGTCACCAATTAAAAATACTAAAATGTTTTAAATACCCAATTGATTAAATTTTTTAAAATTTTGAAAGGGTGGCAACCGCTCATACATATAACTTTTATATTAAAAACAATATGTGCAAATAAATATATGTATCTATATACATACATATATGTTTATGCATATGAATGTCTGTCTACATATCTCTGCTATCTGTCGCTTGTCGTCTGTTTGCCGTTTTCTATCGTCCATCATCGTCTACGTCTCGGTCTGTGGCAGTGTGTCGACACACTTAATGATACATTTTATGTCAAGCTGGCGTAGCAAAAGCGACTGGCAGGCGAAGCGTTGACTTTTGGAACAAACGCCGCCAGCGACATTAATTCATACACACATACAAACAAACAAACATTAACATTTTACACATATGTACATACAAACAAACATAAACACATATATACATATATATTTACATATAAGCATGTATGTATGTGCGTATATTTTTCCTACTATTTCTCATAAAGCTTGCGGCGAACAGATGGTTTTCAAATCGACTGGCACATGAGTAAACAAAAACATACACATACATATGTACTTATATACTCGTCTGTATGTCTGTATGTCTGTAAGTGTCTGATAAATGCAAAAATATCGCAAAGCACAAAAAAAAAGCATAACCACATGTAATCGTGATTTATTTGTCATGCAGAAATTTGTCATTTTCTGCAACAAATGCATGCGTCCAAACATACACACACACGCACATACATACTTACTGTTTATGCAAGCATTACTTCATATGTGTTTCTTTTTCTTCATATTTCACTTTTTGTTTTAATTTTTTTCCGCAATTGTCGTGTATTAATGAAGTTTACTTAAACTTTACAGTTATATGCACATAAGGTGTGCACACTCACGCCTCCAACGCGAAGGTGGTCGCTTTGCTTGGGAGTCATCTAGCCAGCGCTAGCTTCTCCTGCTTGCTGCTAGCTAGAGCTCCACGTTTATTTTAGCAACTGTTTACATGCATGTGCATGTGTGTATGTGTGTGTGTGTGTGGGCTGGTAGGCTGTCCATAATGATTTCCTTACCTCGATTAGTTACTTGCGCTCACGTTTGTATGAATGTGTGTCTCTTACTTGATGTCATATTGACCTCAGTAGCTGGGCTTAAACAGCACTTACTCGTAATGTACGGTATGTGTGGCAAATTATGACAGCCAAATGACGTTGTGTAAATGCATTATGTTGATTGCTTTTTGAGTGAGTTATCTCGTTGTGATTACCATTTCCTGCTTAAATGGAAAATGCCGAGCCGCCAGTAGTTTAGTAAATTTCTTTTCTGGATTGGTCTTAAGCTAACCAAAAAATGCATTTAAGTGCATAAATTATTGGTTCTTTGCTGTGAAGAAGGTTTTTTTCGGTAGGCTGACGAATTTCGGTCCAATTATTTTAATTCACACAATTGGGATCAAGCGCTTGTATGGAAAACTCTTTCATTTGTCAAGCAATCTTCACGAAATTTGGCATGTATTAATATCTAAGGCAACAGTGCAAGCTTCGAAAAATTTTTTCATATCGGACCACTATAGCATATAGCATCCATATAAACCGCGCAATTGAAAGCAATCGCTTGTATGGAAAACTTTTTTATTCGACGAGATATCTTCAAAAAATTTTGCATGGTTCATTATCTAAAGCAATGGTGTAATATACATAGAAATTGTTGAAATCGGCTAGCTGAAGCATATAGCTGCCATACAAACTGACCGATCAAAATTAATTTCTTGTATGAAAAAAATTGTCATTTGTCAAGCTATCTTCTCGAAACTCGACGAAAATTAATACCTAAGACAAAAATTTAATCTCCGAAGAATTTGTTCCGATTGGATCACCTTAACATGTAGCTGCCATACTGATACATAAACTGATCGGTAAAAATCCAGGCCTTGTATGGACAACTTTTTCATTTGTTAAGCTTTCTTCACATAATTTGACGCGGTTTAACACCCAAAGCAATTATATAAAATTCAAGAAAATTGTTTAGATCGAACCACTATAACACATAGCTGTCATACCAACTGACCGTTCAGAAACTGACAAAAATCCATATAAAAAAATATTTTTAGATTTTTTAGACTCCTTTATGCTATAAAAAGTGCACCTCTGAAGGGATTTAAAGCTTTTGTGCTGCCGAAGTAAGCTTATTGTCTGGTTTTTTACTTTAAAACACAATTACATTGCATAACTTTAGGCGCTAGAACTATTTTTTCTCAATTGCTCAAGAATTCATATCAATATAGTGTGTCTATTACTTCAAAAGTAAAGCGACTGAAAATTGTTTACCTTTTACCTTAACACAAATTAAAATATTGCATAATTTTAGGCGTTAGAATCTAAATTATCTAATTTTTTTTCTAAATTTCTAAAAAATTCCCATCAATATTATATTTATTACTTCAAGAGTGAAGTATCTGCAAAAATTTTTACCTTTTACCTTAAAGCAAAATTTTATTGCATAATTTTAGGCGCTATAATCACTTTTTCTCAATTTCTCAAGAATTCCTATCAGTAAAGTGTGTTTGTTACTTCGAAGGTCAAGCGACTGCAAAATAAAGCCCAAAAAATTCAAAATGTCACAGAGATTGCATTGAGATGGAACTATTTGGGCATTTCTTTTATAATTCCTATCCAGGTTCTACATTCCTGCCGAAGCAGCATAAAAGAGATATATTTCTCGGCTTTTTTTTTACTTCAATAGCATCTTAAGCCGAAGCAATTCACATTTTTATAGCAAGCTTCCTATCCAGCAGGATTAAAAGGTTCAAAAATAATGTTTTTTAACGAGAAAATCCTTTATTCAATAGCCCAGAAGCCAAGCCTAATGTTTGCACTGATCTTTTTTGGCATTTACGATAAATTTACTTCAATAACAGACTGAATTTGATATTTACTATTGAAAACATAATGTTATACTCGTTTTAAGGCGCTTAAATAAAATAAATTGAATTAAATAAATCCACGAACACAGAAATAAAACTCATAAATCTTACTCAAAGTAAGTTGAAGCTCGTTCAATGGCGCAGAAATAGTAGTTTGAGGTTCAATACTAAATAATTTTACTTTTAACAACTCTTCCCTCTGAAAACAACTGAATTTTCTCACTTATCCTTCTATCTCTCTCTCTAGCTCTTCTTTGTTGGTCCCCTCTAAGCTCTCTTATGTTTTTTACTCAAGTATCATTTCACTTTAAATCTCATTTCCTAAGCAGCTTGCCATATTTTCAATATAAAAACCGGCTTAAAATTCAAAAATAAATAAAAAGAAGATTTGCAGCGCTTACAAACAAGCTTACATCTACTTACGCTCATACACAAATATTAATATATCTGCTAGGCATGTGTTTGTTGTACACACACTAACAACGACCGCAAAAGGAATGTCGAAAATGCTAAAACAAAACTTTTGATAGACGCGCACACACCAACGAAGCGCCACCACCTCCCCCGCCCACCAGTTGAAGGCACCCAAAATCAAACATCAAAGTTTTGCCAAAACCAATAACAACTGCAAGCAAAACTTAGCTGGCTAAGCGGTTCGAATAGAGAGGAGCCGTTAGGCGCCGAGGTGTGTGTCAGGCAATACCTTTCGTTCACCTTACACGTAGAAAACTACTTAGTCCTCAGGTTAGCAGCCCCACACGTGAGTTTGTCAATTGAAATTACATATGTTACTCATACGCCACGTCACACGTACAGAAAGCAGCCCGCAAACTCAAACCACAAGCAACTCGACACGACAAACAAGAAACAGAACCACACGTCCGACCACTGAAATATGGCAAAGACAAATATGCCAAAGTAAAATATGCGCAGGTTGACTTGGCCTAAGGATATGCCTCCGAACTAGGAGGTGGTGGCGCATTTGTGTGACACACGTGTACTCCCTGGTATTTATCAAAGTCGACACACATACAAACACATACATAGATATTTACAACATATATATGTATGTATGTGCGTGTGTGTGCCTGTGTGGTTTCTGGTTTCACTTTGGCGCGTAACGGTAAAACCCTTTTGCAAGAGCCAACCGAATTCGTTACTTACGAACATATTTGCTCGGGCGTCGACAACAGCTTAAGACAACCAAATACCAACTTGGTACTACATATTATTAATTTTGCATGTTGGATGCCAAAAATTTCATAATAATAATCAGGCAGAAGCTTTGGCTACACACCAGCGCTGCAGTGGTAGGCATGCGCTCACATACACACACAGTCATACTGTTGCAAATACAGGCGCATAATACATATAAATGAGTACAATAATAATTTCTTCTTCGCCGCCTAAAGTTTGTGTGCGTGTGTGTGTCGCATAACTTGAATTTTGTCTTTGTGCTTTGTGCCTGCGGGACTGTGCCAAGAAATTAATAAAATATTTGCAAACGTTGGTATTTAAAGCTACTCCTTCCTGCCGTGTTAGTGCTCAGGTGAATGGCTGTTGGTAGATATGGAGTTAGCATAAAGGCTTAAGGTATGCATTATATTGTAATTTTGTACGAAAATCAACTTTTGCTGATCAATAATGATTTTTAGAAAATTTTGTTGTGTTTGATCCGTTCAAAGTAAAAACAAAAAAAATATTTTTAGAAACTAAAAAAAAAAATACGAAAACAAGATTACAACAAAAATATTTGTCTATAATTTGGATCAAATTTATGTGCAGAAAACAACGAATTTTCTGTATAAAGGCAATTACGCCTAAAAGTAGACATCTCAAATTAAATTCTCCGAAAATATAACGCATACTTTTATGCGCATTCCTCCTTATATTCTGCTAATTACACCCAACTGACGTGCGCTTATGATTTATTTTATTTAAAATGTATATTTATACCCAGAACAGGATATATGAAGTTTCCAAGAATTTTGCAACATGCAAACTAATTCTTTAATTTTTGAGATATCGATCTGAAATTTTGCACACGTTCTTTCCTCTTCAAGAAGCTACTCATTTGTCGGAATCGTCGATATCGGATCACTATAGCTTATAGCTGCCATACGAACTGACCGATGCAACTCAAGTCCTTGTAGGGGAATTATTTTTTTCGACAAGGTATCGGCCCGATATTTGACGCAGATTATTGCCTCAAGCATTGTTATAAACCGCGAATATATTATTCAGATCAGACCACTACAGCATATAGCTGTCATACAGATGGGCCGATCAAACTCAAGCGCTTGTATGGGAAACTTTTTTATCCGACAAGGTGCCGGCATGAACTTTGGCGCAAATTATTAACTCAGGCATCGCTATAATCTCTGGAAAAATTGCTCAGATCAGATCACTATAGCATATAGCTGCGATATTAACTGATCGATAAAAATTAAATTAATTACTTTTTATAGACTTTGATGCTATAAAAAAATGCACCTGTAAAGCGTGTTATAACTTCGTTTAAGCCGAAATTAACTTTTTTTCTTATTTTTCAAAAAATTATTTACAGATTTTATATTTCTACAATTTAATGCCTACCCTTTTATATCTTAAGCTTACTATAGCCAAAAGTGTATAATTTTTCAAATTAAAATTATAATCTAAAATCAAAATATTTTACATAAGTATGTCAATTATTAAATTACTATGCTTTTCTTAAAATATGCGCCTAAAAGTGTGCTAAGATTGTACACTTATGTACTTTTTAAACTCTGACTTCATTCTAAAATTTCTATCTTTTTTGTGCTTAATACCGCATTTATTTTTCAAAAATTATATAAACCAATAGGTAGCGCCTAAAGGTATGCTAGTTTTTAATATTTTTTTCATTTTTTCTTGAGCTTAAAGGCCTAAAATATGTTTAATTTTATTCATTTTTGTATTTCACTTTTTCACTTTGAGCGTGAGGCGTTTTATACTCCTAAATGTGTGCTAAAATTTTTCATGTATGTAGTTTTTAACTTTGAGTTCATTGAAAAATTTTGTTCTTCCTTGCTCTTATTTAAAACGCGGTACCCTTTATTTTTTAATAATTAGATTATCCAATAGAAAACGCCTAAATGTATGCTAGTTTTTACTTTTTTCTTTTTTTGACCTTTCACCACCTAAAATATATTAAATTTTATATTTTTTTTCAAATTTCCTAGTTCTTTATATTTTTGTGTTCCTCTTTGAGGGCGAACCAAAATTTTTACTTTCTTTTCTCTTGTGTAATGCCAATTTTATAGCATTTTGTATATATAGAAAACGTCTAAGGATATGCTACTTTTTAATGCAAAATGTAAGTTTTTTGTTTAACTTTCAACGTCGAAAATGTGTTAAATTTTATATATTTCTTACTTTTACTAATTTTTTAACTGAGCACCTAAGTGTATGCTAATTTTTTTTACATTTATTTTTCTTTGTAATTTTTCTTTTACTGTTGAGCTAATTTTTATATTTGAAGGAACAGCAACATTTTATTTAAGCTTTATTACTTTCAATCTTCCAAAAATTAAAAAAAGAATTATCCACTTCACCTCCGTCGCATTAAATTCACTATAAAATTGAAACTCACTTATTATTCACTTCCTAACCGCAAACTACACACATGTGCATATAGATATCTGTGTGTATTATATTCATCTTATTCATAGACGAAAATGCAATAAATCCTTCTTTTGTTGCGCCAAAGTGTCAACCCGTTCAGCATTGTTGACACTTTAACGCCAATAAGTATGCAAATCCCTTTTCGGCGCAATACATGGCGGGTGATGGAAAAATGTTCCACACACACACACCGACGCACATGAGTAAGTTTAAATGCGCGTCGCAAACTGTTTGCCGAAATGTGCGCCCAAGAACATTAGTTGCGCTCAGACAGCCTGTCCACAACGAGGCGGAGAACAACGCATGAGTATTTGCCGAGTATTTAACGCCAAATAAGGTTAAACAAATAAACAAACAATTTGCCAACAACACACCGACAATACACACACACACATACATATACATGTTTATGTACTTAAAAGCTGGCTCATAGAAAGAAAGTTTGCAACAATAACTGCCAAGTTTACTTGCTGATGTGTGTAAGTGTATGCATAAGTATGTACATCACATAATGAAAATAATTCTTTGAATCACCCTCACTGCCACGCCACTAAGTTCGGACTACCTAGTGCCATCGTGTTAGCCACACTGGTTTGATTTACTCAATTTATGGTGTAAATCCAGTAATGTGGTGATATACAATAATAAAACTAATATTAAACTCCCCACACCTTTATGTATTTTCTACCTAAAAATGTGATAAGGTTAGACGAGATTAATGCGGCTGATTCCCAGTCGCCGATCACACCTAGATACTCCATTACAGTCTTTTTGAAGCCTGAACCCATCAAAAAAGTATTAAAGCGACTCTTTTCAGCTCAGAGAGAGCACATGCAGTGAAAAAATGTGAGAGAAGCTATGTTGAGTTTTCTAGTTTTTTGTTACGAGCTCAGAGCTTGAAATTTCGTAATTGACGACTTAATTTTTGTAAGCGTATCTATCTGATCCATGATCCACCTATTAATAGTTTTTACTCAATTAACTTGACTCTAGTGGTCAGAAAATTTACTGTCTGACTTCAACCAGGATCTAGCAATAAGACTATAACCTTCTTATTTCAATATTGTATAACTAGATTCTACTGTTATTTACTGTACTGTTTATTTTGGAATGCACCTTGTATAATCAATCAAAGTCTTTTTGAAGTCTGAACGTCAAAGCACTACTAAGGCGCCTCTTTACCGATCTGATAAAACACTTCAAGTGAAAAAATGAGAGTGGAGGTATGTCGATACTTCTGTCAAGAGCGCGAGAGTGAGCAGAGAAGTATTGGTATGATCCCATCTTCTTCCTTACATTTTCCAAACAACTCGGAAAAGTAGTATAAACAAAATTTTTGATCTTACCGCATGGAAATCTTCCTTGAGTTAAGTAGCTGTCATGTGCGCCAAGCAAATAAAAATATGAAATATTACGCTATATAAAAAAGAATTCCATTTCCAACCATCACTTTGATATTGAAACCGTATATCAGATATTTGTAGGCTATAAGCTTAATGATATTTGTAGGTTTAAGCTTCTTCATCAACAGTGTTTTTCATACCAGTACTGAGCTTAAAGTTTCAAAATTGGTTTCTTGACATTTCGAAAAATCTCATTTGGTCCCATGGTACACGCAACAATGGGCTTAGCTTTCTCTTAGTTCAATCTTAGTTATATCCATAACCTTAAAACAACACTTTTCGAGACTTAAAACAAGCGTTGAATCAGCTCTCCAATTTGAGAGTTTCCGCCTCCAAATCAGAAAAACCTTTGGGTATTTTATCTTTTCGGAGAGCCGTTTTGTTTAATAAATAAAACAAAATCTCATTTATCGAATTTATTGAATTTTCCTTTCATCCCATAGCCGATTCGCAGGAGCACCACCTTAAAAAGATATATAGCGGCGGGGAAGACTTTTTTGTTTAAAATTAACTCAAATCCAAAAATAAAAGATGAATACACGCAGTGATCGCAAGACTAGTAATTTTTTTTATTTATTTTCGACAAAGTATTTCACAAAAAAAGTAGTTTTTTGTGAGAAAATTTACAGCATACTACTCTTAATCGAAAGTCTTAACAAAAATCGTATACTCTCATGCACTAACTGTCCAATTCATCTAAGAAAGCCGGGTCAGAATTTCCAGTCCGTCCAATCGTTGCAGAAAATTTTCCTCACCGACTCTTTTGAAAGCCGCTTGCACTAAATTAACAAATTCTTACAGAAATTCTCATATCTTTGAAACTATTTGGGAGATCAACTTCAAACATTAGAAAAATTTTCTCAAATGCATGTACATATGTATATTCCAGGAATATAATAATTTTTTGAAGTTCACAAGTGGATGCTCATATAACTCCGTAAGAGGTCAGCACTAATCTCCTTCAATTTAAAAGCCAATTTTAAGTTTCCAGAATTTAATTTTTGAACGAGAGAGTTCCAAAAATCATAAGTTCTGTGACAAAAAAATAAAGTGAACAAAAAATCTATGTTAGGAATAAAAAAGCAATCACAAAAAAATAAAAATTATTTTTATATATTAGATAACAGTACAAAATCATTTCAACTGAATATTTATAGCCTTTTTTAACGAAAAAAATTTTTTTAATTGAAAAATCAGCAAACAAGCCCACTGTGCAGCTCTTATATACAGCACGTATGAAGAGAGCGTTTTCGCTCACAAATCGCCGAAATCAGTGGAACAACAAATTCCGCCGACAAGCCAAAACGCAAGTTGCAGGAAAATAGCAAATACTTTATGTGGAAAAAGAAAAGGAAACTGTTTGCACTTTTTCTTCCAACAAAAAACAAAAACGAAAACCAAAACAGAGACACCAAATACCAGAGAATTGGAAAAAAGTGCGGAAAAAAGTAGAAAACACAGCAGACGACCGAGTTTCGTAATTTATGTCCTGCAGGATATTGTTTTCGCTTTACAAGCGCTGCCAAACAATGTAGACGCTCGAGAGCATGTGTGCTGGCACAACAACAAACACGCACATACAAACACTTACTTTTAGCCTTTTGGCCAAGTGAAAGAGGAAAAGCAAGAGTAAGAAGGAGTGAGCGAGCAAGTGAGTGCGAGAAGAGAGGGCGCTGCAACAGCAAGCAGCACCACCTTACTCGCAACAACTTTTGCCATATTTTGTTTTGAAAAGTAATTAATTTCCGCCGCCCAACGCCCGCCAACAGCTGGCCGAAGCATAAACGAGACACTCGCTCCGCTCCACCTGCACTCCTTCGCTCGCTTGCATGCAAAAATAGACACACATGTGCAAATTCATACATATATGCATTAGGGAGATTGTGCGGTTTTCCGTGCACACACACACACACACTTGCATGGGGCGCAAGGCTCCGGCGACCGCAGAAACAATATTCCTGTGTAATTGTCTGCTTGTGGATTGTGTTGTGTCCTTTTGCGATTTGCTGCCAACGACGCACACAACACAGCAACACCAACGGATATAACAATAAGAACAACAAAAGCAACAACAACAACAAATGAGTGGTAAAACAATTGTCGGCTTAGGGCCAATCTTCTCGGCTTGCAACCAAACTTGCGCCTTATATGCGCCACCCTTGTTGTTGTTAGTGTTGCACTTGTTGTTGCTGTTATTGTTATTGTTGTTTGTTACTACTGGCACTTTTATTGTTGATGTTGCTCTGCCATTGCAACATTTATTGTTATTCTTTGTCGGTTTCACCGCTGTCATTGTGCTTGTTGTTGTTGTTTTTGGCTTTGTATTTACAGTTTTCTTTTTTGTTTTAGCTTTGGCTTTTGTTTCGGCAGCAACGCTGTCTGTCGGCTTTGCCCAAACAGCAAGACGAACGGCAGTTGTTGTCAAAGTTCATTGCAAGCAAACTTATTACACAAATGTAAGGACGCACGTGGGCAGGGCGGAACGTGGCGAGAGGCAGGATAAAGGCACATTTGGTTGGACAACAGAAAGCCGGTTGTTGTTTGCATGTTTGTCCAAACCATTTGAGCCTGCCAAAATGGTAGCCAAGCCAAGTCGACTTATGCATTTAGGCCGGTGGCCCGCAAACATTTTAAAGGCACTGTAGTGGGCAGCCCGTTGTCGCCATATTTTTTGGTGTATTTAAATAAAATTACAACCAGTTCGTATTTAAATGGAATTTCTCTAGTAATGTTTATAATGTTATATATTTACCGTTATCGCCGGTATATGATGGGGATTTTTTTAAAGTCTCAAAATTTCCACAGTCATAATTTCAACTTAAGGCGTAGAACCTAAACTTCCTGTATTAGTAATAACTTGTAAAGTCTGAAACAAGTTTAACCCGAGAAATTATGACCCAAATATGGTATTGCACATCCAATGAGAAATCCATAGTTTTCGTAATTGCAAAATATAAATAAAACGCCTATTTAGATTAATCAGAGCTTCAAGACGCTTTATCGATACGAGAGATCCAATCATAAGTTTTTTTGCGACTCATAAATCCCTTCTAGTGAATGAACCATAGAACTTTGGAGATAATACTGACCTAATAGACGGTAGTAAACAAGCTGGAAAAGCCTAGTTTTCAGTACCGTATTAAAGTACTAAAGCAGCAAATATTTTTTAGATAAAATTGCAGTTTCAAACTATTTTTAATTCTTGAAAAATATATTCGGACAATGTACACGGAAAGTGGAAAAAAAGCAAAATATTTAATTATTCATCAATATTTATTTAGTCGCCTTCAAAGCAATTCCCACCAGATGTAATATGCTTATACCAACAATTTTTCCAGTCCTAGAAACACTTTTCATAAGCACTTTTTGGAATGGCCTTCAGCTCCTTCAGCGAATTTTGTTTTATCTTTTCGATCTGCTGAAAATGAAGGAATGAGAAAAAATCACACGGAGCCAAATCTGGTGAATACGGTGGTTGATCGATGGTTCATTGCGGCTTTGGCTTTAAAATCGGTCACAATCGGGGTCTGATGCAATGCCGCATTATCATCGTGTAAAATCCATGAATTCTTCGTCCACACTTCCCACCGTTTTCGACGGATATTCTCACGCAAACGCCTCACTACATCCAAATGGAACTCCTTATTGGCCATCCGTCCCTGCCGAACAAATTCATGATGCACCAAACCACGAATATCGAAAAAAAATGAGCAACACCTTGATTTTTGAGCGGCTTTGGAGTATTTTTTTGGTTTCGGCTCGTTTTTTTCCCACATTTCCATGATTGTTTAGTTGTTTTCATTTCAAACCCATAAACGCATGTCTCATCACGATTATAATGCCCTTCATGAATGTGGGATCGGAATTCGTACGATGAAGCATATCCAAAGAGACCCATTTACGGTACTCTTTTTGAAAAAAACTCCGCTCTATCAGGACAAGTCAAGCAAGAACGCGTTTCATACCCAATTTATCCACCAAAATTATTCGAACGGACTAACGAGAGATATCGAACTCTCTTGCCATCTCTCTAACACTTGTCTGACGATTTTCAAGCACCATATTCTGTTCTTTTTTTAATATTGTCATCAGTTGAAGAGGTCGTAGGTCATCAACGATCTCTCGACCGCATTTGAACCACTCGAAGGCCTGTATTTTTGATAAAACGGAATCACCGTTAGCCTTTTTCAATATTCGCAACAATTTGGCACACGAAATTTGGTTAGAAATACAAAATTTTAGAGAAATTCTTTGTTCAAATTTTTTAAAATAAATTTTCAGTTTCAGACTTTTTTAATTCTTGAATTCTATAAAATGAGTGTCGTCAGTATCATATAGAAGTTTCCATAAGAAAACTGCTTCGAGCATAAACTAAACTAAGAACTAACCAGATGAGTCTGATCACTAAAAGGAATCTTCGATTCGCCGCTTCTTTACACGCTAAGCAAGCGCTCTGCTTTATTCTAAAACAAAAAAAATAATTACCAGAAGATGAGTTAACTGCTTTCGACTTCTGCACTCTATTACTGGGAGTACATTTGAAAAAAATGTTTAAAATAGTATTATCTCAGAGGTTATACCGTAAATATCCCAGTTTATAAAGGAAAAAAATCTGCTATAGACTATAAACTAAATTAACCAAACTGAGAAATATGTTTTATACAATTTTTTTTGCAAATTAAGAGATATAGTAAAGCCAACCAAATAGTGGTAAGATGACAAACTTTCTCAACTGGCTTCTCAATATTCTCAAATACGTCTCAACAGTGTTTTAAATAAACAATAGACTTGCAAGGTAATTTTCAGGAGTATCTCAATAGTGTTTCAATAGCAGCTCAAAAGTTTTCTCCAAAGCATTCTCAGCAAATTTCTCAATAATATTTTCCATAACTTCTCAACAGTTTTTCAAATAAATATTGCTGTGCTCCAAAGTAATTTTTAATCGTTTTTCAACAGCTTTTTCAAAAGTATCTCAATAGCTTTCCCAATCATATCTCAAGGGCCTACTCAAACATACTAATATATGTTTGAGTTATAACACACCTTATTCTTCTGAAAAAACCTATCATTCATCCAAAAAGTTGACAGGCACATTAAACGACGCACTTGGATAAAGCAACGTATCTCTCTAACTAAGTTGATAAATCTGCCTCCTTCACACACATACCAAAAACTTTACATGCACCAAATTACAACACCAACAAGTTAGCGCCACTTGCAAGCATGTTGTGCCATTATTTAGCCACAAAAATGATAATCAATATTGGCGCAACGTTAATAAGGTCTAGTGTAACCCCCGACCATAAACTAAAAAAAAAACCATAAAAATGCGAAAAAACAACAAAAAATTAATAAAGTTTATGAAAACTGCCAACTATCTACCACGTCAATGTGATTATGGCACCTAGCGAGTTGCATTTTGAGTGGAACGTGATTGGCGCACAGCTGACAGTTGCCGGCTGCGCTTCAGCTCACCTACCGCACAGCTGCCTGCACCGCGGCTTGTGGCTTTTACAAGCAATATACGCTGCTGTTGATAATGAATTTCAGAAATTTTCGACTTATGCATGTACGTTGATTTTTTTTTTTGAAGAACTTGCCACATGCAACGTCAATACCGCCAATTGCTTCGATATAGTTGAAAGTTGGCCACGAATTTTTCACCTCTGCACTTTGCCAGCGGCATTTGTTGCATGTATGCAATCCGGGCAAGCAATAACAATGTGCATATGTGAGTGTATGCATGTGTATATACAAATATGTATGTGTGTTTTAATACGGCTACTGGTGTTAGTCGAGAGAGAGCCAACAAGTATTATGCGTTCAACGGAATTGATCCCGGCGCTCATGTCAACGACAATGTCATTAAAGCCAAACAATGTCACACGAACATATATATACATATGTATACATATACAACACACACACCCATACAAATACAGTGCATTGTGGCTTGTCAACTGCTCGTCATCATCACGAGTCGCCGCTGCATGGCTGCCATTCACCGCCTTTGCGGTGGCAGCACATACGAAAACACACTAACACACACACATGCACATTAGCTCATGCATGTGTGTATCATATATAGCGCTTTGCCGCGGCACTTGTTCGGCAATCAAGAATTTTCCAGCTTATAATGTAATAATTAAAAATAATGGCGGCCAATGACGCAGTGAAAGTTCGCCAGCCGCGCATCGTGACCGAGCAGCTGAGGTTTTGACACAAGCAACTTTGGCCACCGCATCAAAGTGCTTGTGTATGGATGTATGTATGTCCACATTGTTTACCCAAATCATTGCCGCTCTCTTCCCCTCGTGCTCCACTGCTTGCTTTGCCTTCAGTTTTGGATTTCACACATGACACCCGCGTCATAACTCAAAAATATGCAATACTGGGTGGCGCTCTGCGGCGCGGGGCGAAAGTGTGAAATAATTTTGGCTGCAAAAGTGCGAATTAGAAAAATGTTGCACACACTCAACGTAGCCCGTAAAAGTTTTGCCGATATAAAGTAGTTCGATGGTTTAAGTTTGGCAAGTCCGAGGACCAAAGTTTTCATTTTCTTTTCTTTTTGGTAAATTTTGCCAAAAATCGCGAAAATTCAGAAGAAAAGTTAATGTTTCATGGTTCTCAGATTATTTTAGATTTTACTTTAACCATCTTTTTTTTACAAACTTACGAGGATTCAATGTTTCTGAGAGCCGTACAGTCCTACAAGTCTTAATGCCGTTCCCACGTCAGTCGGGTCTATGTTACTGGAACGGACCCGGATTTTTATCCGACCAAGGATTGTCAACTCGAAAACCTTGAAATTACTTCAGGAACGTTTTATGCCGCTACAACAATAACAAAAACAAATCTTAAGTTGTCTCTAATAAGCGAAGAGGTTTCAGTATGAGACGTTTAAAACTGTCTAAAAGAGGTTGTATTCTTATAAAAATACTATTTTGATAACTTAAGAGGTTTTGTCCGACTAAATTTTACACACTAGCCAACCAGTCACTTTCTAAGGTTGATTTCTAAAACCAGAGTTTAAGACAGCGAAAGACAAATCCTTTGTAAAGCCAGCCAGCAAACTAATGTAGTTGGATTTCATGTATCGAGTATCGACACAGTGTCTTAAACCCAATAGAAATTTGCTGGGAGGCTTTATTTCTACGCCCGGTAGTTCACCTGGCTGATTGAAATAATGAGATCCAAGCGATTTTAGCCTTGATATATTGAAGAGACAGTCAAGAATATTGTGTTAACATCAGTCTCGTCTTCTTCGAAACAACCTCGACAAATGGCATCCTGGCTGATTAAAATTTTCAGATCCAGGCTTTTTCAATCTTTATCTCTTTAAGTGAAGGTCAAGAATATTGTGTCAACATAATTCATTCGAAACAGCTTCAACAATTGGCATCATGTAAGTATTTTAACCTCAACATGTCGACAATGATGGCACAATGACCAGTTAAAGTCTCAAAAACCAAAGATTCTTGCTGAGTCCCTACCTAAACTGCTTGGTAATTAACTGAAACTCGCTGAACCTTGCATCTGAAGTAATGCTGCTAGTTGACCAGCCCTCGCCAAGCTCACGTGAGGCTCATTCAGCCAGAATTCAACCAAAATATAGAACTGTAAGCTTTCGAAGAAGCCTTTTTACCGGGTTAAAAAATTCTTGGTTCAAATCGTAAATTCCTGCTTCAACTCGTCAATTCCTGAATAGTGGCCAATCGAACAAGCAACTAGCATAAATCTAATTATACGAGTCAATGATATAGCAGTCGCGTTCGTTTCGATACTTCTTCTATTGTTTTTTTTTTTTGACTAGAAAGGGATTGTAGGTATAACCTATAACCGAGGAAGCGTTGTCTACACCAATCAACAAGAAAGGGATTATAACACTTTGCCGCAGTAACAACCTACTCTACTGTGTTGAACTCAAATCGATAGCTGTACTTTCACTTTCGCAGATGCTTTAGCAACAGATGCAGATAACCTGAGCTTTCATTGGCTTAGTTGTATCCGGATAACCATTAGATATCCTACTAACTAATACCATATATATACTTACTAATATATACATACATACTTGTATATACAAAAATATCATATGCATACTGATATGTACTCATATATTATATATATATGTACGTATGTATGTCTCTCTGCCGAGTTGGTGTCATCTTAATTCATTAAATTGAATCCCGTCAACCCAATCAAATTCAGTGTGTTGCCACTTAACGCCTCCACTAGTAAATAGATAAAAACAACAACGAACACAGAAACAACAACAAATACAGATACAGCAACCAACACAGCAATAACATCCAGCATAAAACAACAACAAGCAAGCCATCATCTAATTGCTTTGAATAGTTGTGGTGTCAAATTGATTGCGGCGTTGTGTTGGTGGGGCCAAGGTGCATAACGAAAAGGTGGCAACTGCAATTGTCGCTAATGCAACAAAGTCTTTGCTGGCAAACTGACAACTGAAATAAAAAACAAAACAACAAAAAAGTGCAGAAAAATCGGTATGAGTCTAGCAGCGAGTTCAAAGGGGTTAATCAGTTTCAATTAATGCGCTGCTGCGCGAGTGAGCAAAAGAAGAAGAAGAACCAGAAGATGCAGAGCTGCTGAGTGTGTATGTTATATTAAGCGATATATTGAGTGCAATGTATGGGGCCTAGAGAGTAGCTGAGAAGTGGTGTAGCAGTTAAGGAAATAGAACAAATGTAAAAAATTGGAGTTGTTTGGAAGAGGGGTGTAATAAAATAATTATGAAAAAAGTTAAATATTTATGAACAAATTTCAAAATTATTAATAAAGTTAATAAAATAATATAAAATTTTGAGTTTAAACCAATTTTATAAATTTACATCACTGTAGAAAAAAGTATAATAGATCAATGTCTACTACTTTGAGTAAAAAATGGTAAGACTCTGTTCATAATTCCAAAAATCTTAATTTATTACTCAAAATCTATGTCGTTCCTTTCAAAATAAACCCCCTAGACCACAATGTACTTATGTAAACTTTTTTTCCAATCTTCGAAACAGTTGCTAAATTCAATTTCCGAAATAGCCTTCAATGCGCTTAGCAATTCACTTTGAATGACTTCAATTGACTCAAAACTGCTTCATCGGAGCGGTCGTTTGAATTGGCTGAATAAACCGTAGTCACGCGGAACTAAATCAGGCGAATACGGTGGTTGCGGTACGATATTGGTTGCAAATTTGGCGAAAAACTCATGGAGAATCAATGCAGTATGCGACGGTGCATTATTATTTTGCATAATTTCGGGCTCCTGTTACGAATAGCTTCGCGCAAACAACGCAAAATACTCAAATAGTATTCCTTGTTGGGAGTTTGGACGGTCGAAAAGAATTCGGAGTGCACCACACCTCGATAATCGAAGAAAAGTGTCAACATAACCTTGATTTTTGACCTACTTTGACGTGGTGTTTTCGGCTTCGGCTCACCTTTGTCACGACATTCGTCTGTTTCCGGGTCGTAAGCATAGATCCAAAACTCGTAATACTTTTGATGACATCCTGGCTGTCAGACAGCATTGTTTCAGCGTTTATGCGACGCTAATTTTCGAAAAAATTATGTGATTTTGAAACCAATCGTGGTTTCACTTTTCTTAGGTCCAAATGGTCTTTCAAAATAGTTTTCACTGATCCGTCCGATATTTCAACGATGCCAGTAAGATCTCTGACTGTTAATCGTTGATTCTCAAGCACCACTTCCTTTATTTTATTGGCGTGTTAATCATAAATTGATGTTGCTAGCCGTTCTGGACGTTGTTCGTGGTTAATTTAATATTTTGACATAGAAACTCGAACATTTGGTTGGTATATTCTTTTGTTAGATCACTCTTTAAAGCCTACCGTCAAGCTTCTTTACTATCATGAAGTATACTAAACAAAATTGTAGTACTTTATCCAACTTTTATTAGTATTTCGGTCTTGAGGCAAACACTTCGACGATGATTTCCTAGTGAGAATCATCTACGATCGCTACTTTTTCTTTTAAAATCGCATTTCCAAGATATCAACAGTAACCTCTCCATAGAGTATATTTTACCACAGTCTACCATAGACTTGCTTCAAAGACAACGAAAACAAACAGAAGTTAGTGGGCTTCTGCACTAAACAGCTAGTCCATAAAGCTTCTAGTGAACAGCCAAGCGGCAATTAAAGATATCGGAAGCGCCAATACTTAGTCTCACTGTGGAAAACACAGATCCCGTAAGTCGCCATTAAACCATTTAGCTTCTTCAAGGCTTGTTTGAAGCAATGAAACGTAGAAGAACACCTCAGGTCTTGAAACACTAGCAACACAAGGCATACCAGAAAGTTAATTTGGAGACAAAAGGGAATTCAGTGATATTGTAGAGGTCATCACAGGGCACCTACCCTTAAGGTTCCATCTTCAGAAATTTCGAAAAATGGATGATGAGTTGCTGGGAACATTATCTTAGTGAATGCCTAGCCTTCAGCCGGTTGAGACGGATTATATTCAACGGCTACAAAGGCTGCCTGTGGACTGTCGGTTTTTCACCTCACGCTTTAACCACCCAAACAATGTTGGTGATCTATTAAAGATATACAAACTATCAAACTCTCAACATAATAAACTGCTAAAGTGGATGGATCGTATTTAACGGGTTTTGAGTAACAAAAAAAAAGGATTTTTATAAAAAATATGGTTAAGAACATATAAAAGTTCTCAAAAGGCTTCAAACGAGTGTCTAAACTCGTTGATAAGATTTTTTTCCATTTATTTGCCAAGAATCCTTACAGCTCCTGTTAACTTAATTCTCCTTAAAGCTTTCGTCTTCATGCTTATTTTCTCAAGCACATGCACATTAAGCATAAATTTCCTTTCATCATTATTCCGTTTCACAGCAAATTTAATATACAAATTCGAGCACAAGCGTGATTTTGTCGGTGTTTGCGTGCCTATGTATATGTATGTGCCTGTGTGTGTTTGTGTGTGTTGTCACTATTATTATGAAAATGCAAAATTCAATTTACATGCTTGTCCAGTCGATTTATTTCAATAATGTGTCCATTCAAAGCGCGCGCAAATACAATTCCAGGCCAACGCATAACAAAAACAACAACAAATGGTGTGCAAAAAAATAAATGGAAGAAAAGCTTCACTAATACTCGCCAGCAGCCCAACTAATCCGCCATCAACCCAAAGCAAAATCCACTCTACTCCCTTCACCATACACACTTACACTTACACACACACACCCACTCATACAGAGTGAGAGAAAGAGATAAATTTGTACGTGCAACGGTGCGACATTTCGTCAAGCTGTCGGTCAGCTCCGTAGATGAGCTGATAAGTTCGCAACCCACTCCAGCTCGAGCGCTCGCTTGGTGGACCATCCATGCAAAATTCATCACGTCTGCAGAGACGATTATGTCTGAAGGATTTAATGTGCGAATATGGAAGATGTCCGTCTCGCTGTTGGTAAACGCCAGGCGGTGACCAAGGTGGAGCACAAAAAGATGGCAAACTATATACATAAATATATATATATAACTGTGTATGTTTGGAGATTGTGCCATGCAAAGTGCAAATGCTGGGTCGCTGTATTGAGCGTCACTACCTTCAGCTGAGAGGTTAAGCTGAGGGGGGTAGTGCATAATATCATCTCGCAAGAGCTTGTGTGCTTGCGGGGTTGGGGCAGTGGACATAATCTAATGCAAAAAATGCATTTCAATGAAGTGACCGCTTGAATTGAGTTTCATTCGGTGTGCTGACCGTTTACGTGCGACCCCAACGTGCAGCATCGCCTCGGCGACACAATTCAGTTATTTATTCTATTCTATTTTACTTGATTCTATTTTATTTTTTCGTGTTTGCATTTTTCATCGGAAAAGTGCTATTTCATGTACCTGCTTCGCAAGTCAATTCAATAGCGATTCTTTAGCAAATGGCATTTTCGAATACTTATCAAGCATTTTGACATTTTTTCATCAGAAATTTGTATGGTTCAGCAAAAAAAATTATAAAATTGTATATAGTACTAATATAAACATATACTCTAACTAGTATGTATTCATATGGAATATGAATTTATTTCATTTTCGTATATAAATGGTATATGTTTCATTTCTTTGTGTAATCCCCTTTCAACGCTTGGCCTAAGGAAAGCCTTGTTTTGGTGTTACAATGAGAGATTAGAGGATTCTTATGACACATTTTCTTTAATTTCTTTTTTCTTGAATATCGTCTTCAATTTCAACTCCATAACCTTAAATATTTTGAAGTTCCGATAGAAAATCCAAGTACCGATAGCAAATCTTTGTTGTTTTCGAAGTGCTGATTATTCAATGAAAGGCTCTCAACTGCAAACACTTTCTGATTAGTAGAGACAATCATAATTCCATAAACCAAAAAACAAAAAACAACTCGTCTAGCTCTTTCGCAATAACCTTTAGCGGTTACATGGGTTTCCACGAACAAGAAATGTATTTTTCCAATATTTTTTTTTCATACAAAAAATCAAAAATGTTATTCAAACTTATTATTATTTCAAAGACACATATCTTACACAGATTTTGTGAAATTTTTGAAAGGAAAATACTCAAAACTCGACCATTACGAGATCATTTTCGCCATCTCCTCGTTAAAAAGATGTCTCACCGTTGACAGCAGAACTTCTTACAGGACCATCGGAGTAAAAAGAAAAATATACATGTTTTTATTAAGACCATAAACTAGCTTATGGAGGAAAGAAAAACAGAAACAGTAAAGATTCTAGTTTTGGCAGTAAAAAAATGCACCTTTCTGTGAAAATTTCTTAACGTTTTTTTGTTTTAAATAGTTGTAATTGAGCAACAAAAAAGCCTTGGTTCAAAACCTTGTAAATTATGTCTCGAAGACCTGTATAATTTTCATTAAGATCGGTTGAGTAGTCCGAGAGAAATCTTGACAACCGACTATGTCTCGAAAACCTGTGTAAATTTTTTTTGAAGTCTGGTAGAGTAGTTTAACAGAAATCTTGAGAACCCACTTTAAAAAGAAAGTTTCGCGAAAAACTCGTTTAAAGTTTTAAAAATTTATAGTATAGATCGGTATAAGAGATCGTTAAAGATCTGTTGAGTTCTTCGAAAGGAATCTTGACAACGGACTTTGAAAAGATATATTCGAGAAAACGCGTTTAAAGTTTTAAGTGGTTATAGTATAGCTGACCTCAAGCACGCAACTTTTCAAGTCGTATCTTCGAAACAATTACTCAGATCAACTTGAGCAGTAAGGATAACGTTCTAGAGATGTTATAGAATTGAAAAACATAAGAAAAACGTGATTTTTTGAAGCGGCGAAACCAATGTAAACCCTTAGCGGGCAGTATGACAGCCTAAAACGAAATTTTATTATTTTATCAATTTTTCTATAGTATTGCGGGTATAGTTATACTAATGCTTTAAGGTTAGACATAATAATTTTTGAAAAAAAAATTATGAATATTTTTCGAGTAACAAGCGAATTCCGACAGCGCTAAACAAGGGTCCATCACAGCTGCAGTGATTCAGGCCTTCTACGTGGCTGAAATGTAAAAAGACATTATTTACTATAATTGAATATATTGTCCTTACAATGACATCCGGTTGAAAAACGATCGAAAATTGCCAAAATGACGGCGTTTTCAAAGAACTGATAGATCATTGTGGTGTCTCCTAGCATCTTGGTTAGTTTCACAAGATCTGCTGTCACCATATAACTTCATGGTTGTAAAATATACAGATATTAAAGTAGGAGTACAAAATTACGGTAAGGTAAATGATGCCGTTCAAGCTCTTCTCACGAATCCGACGATCGTCGTCATTCAACGTCCTTCTTCATCATGTTCTTTGAAAACATTTTCAAAAACTTTATTCATCATTCTCATTGAAAGCAATTTCATAAACCTTCTTGACAATGTTTATTACATTTTGTTTGTTTATGTATAAGAATATGGTGGAGATAAGGACAAAAATGTTCTGATACGTCAGTAAAATGAGCCTTGGACTGGGTTCCAACGAAAGAATAGTGAATACGTTAGCCCTCCAAGCAATATTAATAAACCAAAAACAATATAGTTCGTTGGCACCTCGTGCTGACATACATAACTTCGCAAGGCCGAGAGGAACTTCAAAGACATGTTATGTTGGCCTCTGAATCAAATAGACTAGCGGTAGTGTCGTATAGGAAGAAGGGTATGTTCTATAATCAGCTGAAAGAGTTATATACATAAGTAGAAGATTTGGAAATTCATTAAACCAATGCCATATACTACACCTCATCAAACGAAAAAGTAAGCTTTTAATCCGCTCAAACCTTTAAGAATACTTAACTAACCTACCTTAATATTACAACAACAAATAAAATTATCTTAAACAGATTTTTGGCAACTTGAAACCCGAAAGCCAAATACTAAAAACGAATTTCGAAAATCACATAAAAACACAAGATCTTCCTAGTCGATAAAAGTACTAACTCCCTTAACTTTACACGCTTGTTGCTGACTTCTTTTACAAAAACAATCAAGATATAACAAACTGCAATCTATAACACGGCTTTGTCGAACAAACTGTCAACCAAAAACGAAATAATGCAAAACTAAAGGGAAGCCAGCGAACTTTTGCGAGTTATTGAAAGAAAAGTGAAGTTACTGCGACTCTCTCTTCACGCTGTAAAGGTCGGCGGGACCAAAGCTGCAGGCAATGCGCGGTCGAGTAGCAAGCGAGTTCCAGCAGCGACGAACTCACACACAAATAGCAGTTTAGGAAAACGCTGAAGGCAAACACCTAGAAAGTCCAAACTCTAGATATCCACACCCTGCGCTGTTGACTCGAACAATTGTAAGTTTTTCTTCCTCTCTTCCTCCGCCAAGTTGATATTAAGTTGGCGACGGCAAAAGCTCATAGCGTGTGCTAAGGAATACAAAGCAACAAATGTTGGTGAAGGCCAAAGTGATGCGAACTCGGGAGGGTAGAGTTGGAGATTTGGGCGCGTTGGAAGACAATGAAAAGCGAGGAAGTTTCTGCAAGACTGACACACACACAAATTCATATCCAAAAGCAGTAAAGGAATCAAACACGCGTTGAGGGGGGCGGGGGTGTACGCTTTTCGTTGAGTGAATGAAAATAATTTTATTCGGTTAGAAGTGAAACTATGCCAAGAATGTGCAATTAGTGAACGACGACGACGGCGACGCCAACGTCACGACCAAAGCAGACAATGTGGAAGACGCAGAGGTCAGAGCCGGCGCATGAAGAACGCATTAGTCGAGAAGGGCGCTGCAGCCTGGTTAAGGCAAGTCAACGCGCAACTTTGCTTGCTGAGGCAGGGAGGGCAAGTGTTGTACGCGCAGCGCAAGAGTTCAGACAGCATCCACAGCGAAGCATTAACAGCACCAAACAGAAGACAATGGCTGAGAGCTACCACGGCGAAGAAGCAAAGTGCCACAACAACAACAACAACAGTAGCAAACTTGAACTGAACTTTTGCGAAAATATAGAAAATTATAGTGAAAACAATAGAATTGAAGGGCGCAGTGAGCTCAAGCGGCGTGCTGAGGTGACAGGACGAAGGCGGCCGTTGAAAGACAACAGCAGTTGGCAAGTGGCAAACAGCGGCGGCAAGCCAAGTGAAGCAGTAAAGGGCGTAAAATAAAAGGGGGCGCAAGCATAGTGTTCACCACAGTGCTTGTTGTTGTATTTGCGTTTTTGTCCCTGCCTGGCTGACGCAATGTCGCTCTCTGTGTCTGTTCCTGTGTCTCTCTGTGTGCCTGCCCCTCCGTCTGTCTGTCTTCTGTCATTATTTTATTTATTATTATATGAGCGCGCGCCTTGTTGCTCCACTACTCGCTTGTTGCTATTGTTGTTGCTGCTGCTGCTGCTGGTCGTTAGTGAATTGTGTAATATTGCGAGCTATGAATATTTTCGTTTACCCAAAGCTCGGAGTTCTCACCCCTCCAGTGTGTTTGCGCTTCACTTTGTCTCTTTGTTGGTGCAAATTAATTTTGATTAAATTTATATTTGCTGCTGATGCTTTTATATCTACATATATACATATGTACATACACATATACACGCTTAAATGTGACTACTGTTTAGGGTTGGTGGGCGTGACGTAGCGGCAAGCGGTGTCAAATTCGGTTCGCTATTACATTATGCAAATACGCGAATATAGTGCAAAGGATGCCGTTATTTAGGGAAATATTTAACCATAGTCAAGGAGATATTTAAATATATTAAATATAGATACATGTCACGTTGTTTGTCCGCGATGGACCCCTAAACTACTGTACCGATTTTAGTAAACTTTAGCACAATGTGTCCAGTTCGAACCAACTTAGAAGATAGGATAGTAAAACAATTCATAAATAAAAAGTACAGTGAAGTCTCTATTAAATGGACGCTCTATTAAGCGGACATCTCCATTAACCATGCAAATTGTTGATGTGTATTAAGCTGCTCATTTGTTGGAACAGCCGATATCGAATCACTATAGCATATACATAGCTGCAATAAAAATTGGACTATCGAAATCTTCAATTCTATAAAAAACTTTTGTTGTTTCACGAGATATTCTCACAAAATTTAACATGGATTATTATTCAAGGCAATGTCTATCTTTTCGAACATATTTTCGGTTGAGATCATTGTAGATCACAGGCTCTTTTGTATTATATTGACACTGCTGCAATCTCACGAATAAGTCTCTTTAATATAATATCTCAAGAAACACTGGGTTATAGATTGAAGTTTTATTTTATGGAGAGTCCAAGTCATAAGAAATAAAACAAGGCCTAAAATCTCAGCCGTGCACGGCAGGTCTGACACCGGGTCGCAGGGTGACTCCACGCTGAACTGAATTTTCAATTCTACCTGCCTTTAAGTTTAAACAGCCACCACGAACCTCCAAAACGGTCAAACCTTGTAAGCAGATTGGAGTGAACTCCAAGGGCTTACAGCTCCCGTGGTACCAAATATAAGTCTCCCGCAAGATCTTGTAGCTTTTTCTACCATTCTGCCAGTTGAGCACCCATCAAACTCAATGACTGGTGACATTGGTCGCTTGAACTTCAAATATATTTTCATTAGAAGGAATCTCATTCAAAGTCTATAATATCAGTACAAGCTGAGTATTATAGATACTACTTGTATTTCTGACAAGTCTATGCTGATATTTCGAGGCAAGGCAAATAAAAAACTGGATTTTAGGCGCCTCTTACGACAGCCACACCTTTTCAGGTAAAACAGTACAGTCGAACCCGAGGAAACATTGGTATGGTTTTGAAAAAGGCAGTTTCGAGAAAAACGAATTTAAAATTTATGTTCCGACCGACCAGTTTGGCTTCCAGATCAGCAAAACACTTACATATATAATATCTCCGAAAATAATTTGAATTTGGAAAAATGCTTTTGTAGACATATTCTTAAATCGTTAGGCTTCGAAAATATACAAAAAACAATTACTTTTCTTTTATTCTTAACAAGAACAGCCCCTTAAACTTATATTTGCCATCATGGATTCAATAATTCTCTGCTCCCTATCCTTTGGCCCTTCTTTAAAAACATATTGCTATAAAACCAATGACAAAGATAACAACTTGAACAACTGCTGGTATAGTCTGTTCGATTCGCCACTGGCTAATGTATGGCGAATCGCAGATAGCTATCACAATTATTTTGGCTTCTTTATTCGGTTTAGAATTTAAAAATCTTCTGCATCAACATAACAAAGAATGTAAGAGTTCTCAAATTACTAATTTTTTAACTTAATATTTATATATAAATATAAATGTGTGGTCAATATAGCTCATCATTGTTGGCGAAGGGTTAAGAGATTTTTGTAGCTTGTCCAATTGAAGTTAAGATGATCATTGCTTTGTAGATATTCTTGGCTGACTTGTCTTATCTAGTTGCAATCCTTTGGAGTCATTTTGGTTTCATATAAGTTTTTAGGAGGTAGTCGCCTAAATTTATGATATTCCATATTCCGAAGCTGGAAATTTAAATAAAAAAGTCTTAACTTTTTTGCTCATAGCAGTATATATAGTATATAGAAATAGTTTCGGAAATTCTTTTATATCTCCAAGCACATAAAAATAATCAAAAAAGACTTGTCAGTCAAATAAACACATAAAATTAATTTAACGTAACCAGCAGCTAATTTTTCTCATAAAATTAATTACAGAAAACCAACAAATAGTTATTAACGCGCATAATTTCCGAGGTCACTGTCATTGAAATTAATTTCATTTTACTATGTAATATACCAAATACTAAGACATTAGGTTAGCTAAAATGTACTAACTTAAGTCTTAGACACCCACCAAAAACTCCAAATTGCTTAAACGTGCTCATTTATTAAAGAGAAAGAGCGAAAAGTAATAAAAAAAGTAGAAAAAACTCGATTGCCATCATTAAGCTACTCAAATAAACAAAGTATTTGCCAAAATAAGCTCAGTAAATATTGAATACACTAATTCTTATAAACGAGTGCAGACTATAGCAATATATAGTATATTGTACTAACATAATATATTTGTATCTGTGACAATATCTAGCGGGCGATTTAGAATCAAGCCGCAAGCCTCATACAATTATTAAATGTTCTACAGCAAGACTCCAACCTAGTGTGCCATCACTCTCGTCTACTTCTTATTAAGATTTATTTTATATGGCGAATACTCGCACAAAATGTACTGATTTCATCTGAATTTCATAGTTAATTTCCTGTAATTTATTTCATTAATGTCGCTCATTATGTATTCAATCTTTCCTCGCACAATTTCCTTAGTAGTTTTTCACGTTTTTCGCTTTCTTTCTTTTTTTCCGTTTTGCAGGCCGAAATGAACTCATCGCTCGTTATATCAAGCTACGCACAGGCAAGACGAGAACAAGAAAGCAAGTCAGCTCGCACATACAGGTGCTGGCCAGACGGAAATTGCGTGAGATTCAGGCGAAAATCAAAGTCGTAAGTAAAATAATAATGCTTCTTGTTACATAATTTTGTTTAGAAAAAGATTTGGTTTGCTTTAAAACTGTTTAAAAGTTTCCTATTTTTTATGTTATTATTTTGTTTGGAATATTTTGACTGTGGCTTTTGTCAACCAAATTCATTTCGAACTTCCTTATTTTAAATGTATTTTAAGTATTTTTATTTTTTTTTATTTTTTATTATTTTTTTTTTTTTTGAATTTGGTTATGAAAAGCAAGGTTTATCTGATGTCCTTGAAGTGTTTATGAAATATAAAAAAATTAAAACAAAATTAATTTAAGTGTTAACTTATAAGATATGCTTTTATACTGGATAAGATTTAGCTAAAAATTTTATTTGAAAAGAAAACCATTTACTTCGTAAATTAAATCATAAAGATTGATATTTAGGCATCATTAAGGGTTAGAAATTTTTTATACACTGTGAGAAACAGTGCATAATTCAACTTGCTGAGTAAAAAGTTTGAGTTTTTTTCGCATATTCGAACTCATCAAAATTCGCATACAAATACATCACAGTCATAAATTACACTCATTTTTTTAATTAACAATTTTTAATTAATTATTTTTTTAATTTTTTTTTATTTATTTATTTTTTTAATTTTTTTTTTTTCAATTTATTTGTTTTTTCTTTTTTTTGCGAGTTTTCAAGCGCTAACAAGCACCTAGAAGCTTTAATCAAGCACCATAACGCTTCAAGTTTTGTGCGGTGAGACTTTATTTGCTGACGTCACTTTAGCGTAGGGTTTTCGAATTCTATTTTACAATGGGTATGGTTTTACAGTTCTTTCATGGCTGGTTCAGTTCTTCTATGGCTTGCTTCAAACCATATTTCAATTGTCAGAAACCGAACTTAAGGGATACTAGCTTTTCATGAATTTTTTTTGGCACTCAATGGATCAGGAGAGATCTGTATAGACGTCGAAGTCATAAATCAACACGAGCAATGGCTATTTTATGGAAATTTTTACAAAATAATTTAAAACGATATATTTTAAAAATTATTTCAATCAATGTATTCTTCCAATTCCTGATCCATATTACAGTAAAGTACGCTTGAAAAGTGAGGTTAGGCACATACAAAAATTGCAAATGCTGCTCTAAAGCCGCAGGGCACAAAAATTTTGACCTTACGTGTTCGAACACGCTATATAAAAATAGTTTAGTCAGTAATACAATTAAAAATATTTTTTTTTATTTTTTAAAATACTACAGGCACGAACATAAAAATCTGTAGCTTACCCTGTATAAAAATTTAGTTGCAAAATAATATACAAAAAATTATATTATGAAAATTTTAATTGAAAAAAAATAAGGTTTTTTTTATTAATTTTTTAACATTTTTAAAATCATGTATTTTCATCAATCTTTTATATAACACAGTCAAATACACCAGTACATAGCAACTATCTGTCATGCATTTAAAGAAATACTTCAGTTTTATTTATACATCATTTTATTTGAATTCAAAGCGCTGCAATAGAATGTATGGCGTATTCTCAAAGTAATTTTTAGAAAAGAAAAGTAAAGCAACAACAAAGGCAAACGACTATTTCGGAATGAAATGCAAGTAACGGCAAATAAAGTGCTACAGTTTTATTTTAATTCCAAAGAGTTGTGCTGACAAAGTAACGAGAAAGTGTCTTTTAGTACATATGAATTGTATGTATGTTTGTTTGTATGTATGTTTGTATATATGATTAGGGTGTATGCTAAGTGTTTCGCCTTCTTTTCTTGACCTACACGAGTCAAGCGATTTTTATGCATTTTTTTTCGCATTTTTCTGCACTTATTCTGATAAACTATATCAATCTTTATCAATGATGATTGTAAAAAATATTCAATTTATATTTTTTTTTTCAATAAAAGATATTAAATTTATATTTTTTTATAACAAATATGAAATTTATTTTTTTATCAAAAAATGTTAAACTCAAAGATCTAATATTATTTTCTATTAAATTGATGATCGTAAAAACTATTACTTAATATTAAAGTATTTATTTTTTAATAATATTAAATTTTTTTTTTTACAAAGATCGGTTAAATTTTTTTAAAAAATTATTTTATTAAATTTTTTAATAAAAAAATATTAATATTTTTAATTTTTCGTTCAGTAAATTTAAACACATATTTTAATAAAAATGCCCTTTCTTTGTTTGCTTATTTTCGGCTGAACAGTGATTTATTTCAAACAATATTTTTTTTTCAAAATTTTTTTTTCCTGAACACAAATTATAGTAATTTCGCTTATAAAAATAGTGTTTATCATTTTGTAAATTATATATGTACAATAAAAATAAAACAAAAAACTCTTACATTCTTATTTCTTTTTTCGTAATTTTTTTTTAATAAAAAAGCATTTACAATATTTTCTTGAAAGCTTTGTTTAAAAATATCAAATAAACCACTATTAAAAAAAATAAATTTTGAATAAAAACAATACGTTTACAATATTTTTTAAAAAGTTTTAATCAATATAAAAAAATATTTTTTGAAAAAAGAGGTGTAGAAAATATTTAATAAACAATTCAAGAAAATAAATATTTTGAAAAAACGTTTAAAATTTTTCTATAAATATTTAATTAAAAAATCTAAAACTTAAAAAAAAATACAATTTAAAAAAAATACATATTATAATAATAGATCTTTGAGATTACATTTTTTTAAAAAATATAAATTTATTAAAAAAAAAAAAATTTCTATAAATATTTAATTAAAAAATCTAAAACTTAAGAAAAATACAATTTAAAAAAATATATATTTTTACATTTGAAGAAATACACGTATATTTTCTTTAAGAAATAATTTGCTTTTAATATTTTCATGAAAATTTTAACTAAAAAATATTAAAAATGATAAAAAAAAATAAACAATTTATGGAAATATATTTTTTCTCAAAAAATTATATGTTTAAAAACTTTTCATAAAAATTTGATTTAAAAAGTAATAAAAATGGTAAATAAATGTACAATTTAAAAAATATGTGTTTTCAATTAAAACTAATACATTTTATTTTGAAAAAATACGTCTACAATTTCTGAAAAAATTTAAAAAACTAAAAAATCGAAAATTTTGCAGTTTTATTTATATTTTCGATTTTTAATAAAAATAATATGTCAAAATATTTTCATGAAAATTTTAATGAAAAAATAATAAAAACTATAAAAATATACAATTTAAAAAAATATATATTTTGAATAAAACCAGACAGATTAACCATTTTTTTCTAAAAAATTTTAACAAAAAAATAAAAGTTACAATTAAATAAAATATAGGTAAGTTCAAAGCAGTTCTTGGATGATTTTTTTATAATAATATTTATTCAAAATATAAAGTTATTCTTTTTGGATCATCACAATATATTTTTTAATAAAAAAAATTCTAAGATAATTCAAATAAATTTGGATCATCACAATATATTTTTTAATAAAAAAAATTCTAAGATAATTCAAATAAATTTTTTGTAAAAATATTCCATCGTTTGCTTGGTTTAGTTTTAGTTTTTTTTATTAAATTCATTTTAAACACCATTTTTTTTATTGTCTAAAACTTTATATGAAATAATATACTCTGCAATACCTTTTGCCATCTCCTGGGAAAACATAGATTCCCCACGCGCATAAAATTTGTGATCCTTGCAGCCAAAAAACTGGTACAAATGGTCCTGATTTGAGGTGAAGGCTCGCCCAACTAAAAATGTTTAATTTTTGCTTACACTGGAACAAGTAATAGTCAAGCTTATATGAGGTCCCGCATTATGCTGGTGGAACACTGCATTTTTTATATTGATCAATTCTGGCCTCCTCTGTTTGAGTACATCACTCAATTTTGTCCAGCTGATCACTTTATTTGAATTCAAAAACGCTCTTATACTTCAGCATTAATCGTGTTTTTTTTAATGCCTATTGGCCATCGAGTGATATCTTGCACTTTACATTCTTGTAAACATACCACTTTTCGTCGCCAAAACCAATATATCACTTCTTTGACGTTTGATAAGCAAATCCCAGTCGTTAATGTGACCAATTCTGTACGAACATCAAGCGCCCAAAAAATAAAGCTTCGAAATTAACCTTAGATGTTTCCTGTACTTAGGAACGGTCGCGTTAGATAAATTTAATTGCTGACCAAGCAATCTCCGGAGTTGTGATTCGACGCTTTCCATCGACCAACGACTTTATTTTATCCACATCTGCTTCAAGCGTCCTGCCAGGATGTGGTGCATCCTCAAGATTGGCGCATCGGTCAACATATATTCTCCGTTCTTCTCCGTCACATAATATTCGCCTTGCTTGAACCGCACTTTTAGCCTTTTGATAGTAAAATATGCCGAAAATTCTGTTTTTTAACCTTCCAACTTCTTCGAATTTAAGAAAATTGTTTGCCTTACTATATCAGCTGTTCAGATATATGTACATATAACCGTAAAGCCGTTCAGCAGTTGTCATCAAACGAAATTACTTAGGGAACGACCCAATAGTTTAGCAACCACTCTGCTCAAAAGTAAAACTTGCAGAACTACCTTAATGTGCATGAATTTCAATTTCAACTGTATATATGTATTTACATATATCTACATACTTATATGAGAGTTGTCTACTCACAAATGCATTCTAGGAAAATATCTATCTGCAAGCCTATGCATACCCACATCCATACTTATTTTGTTGTAAGTGCGTCTGTATGGCTGTGTGCGTGTTTCTCGTTAGAATTGACGTGTGTATATGTAGCTATGCATGCATGTGTGTATTTCCGTTTGTCCATTTCACTTAAAAGTTACTTTGTGTCGGTCGGTCGTCGGTACCTACCTTTATATATACATACATACATACATGCAGAGAAGCAGACATACACACATACATGCTTAAATGCACACATAGCGATCTCCATGTCCAAGTAAAAGGCAAAACTTTATAAAAATTACACGTTTTTGTGCCGTTTGTAGCATTTGAACGACTGCAAAGTTTTTGTTTGAGCTACATATCCAATGTTATTGTTGCTGTTGTTACTGTTGTTGCTGCGCTTGTTGTCGTTTGTGTTATAAATTCGTCGCTGCCACACGTGACTGCATCGCATCTTAACTGAGACGAGACGAGACCACCCAGCAGGCGATTTGCCTGCACGCCACTCCCTCGGCCCCTCTGCCGCCCCCGCTCATCGTCGAGTGACTTTGCGTTGCATTCTGCTTTGTGCTTTGTGTTTTGTCCTTTTCCATTTTTCGACTTTTCTATAATATATTTCTCATTTCAATTTTCTTCTTCTGCTTTTTTGTTAGTAATTTTTTTGTTTTTCGTTTTACTTTCTGGTTTTTGTTGTTTGTGCGTTGCATCGCACTTTGTAAAGTGAAAATTCCATTGAAATCCTTTTTGTTGCACGCTGACCGTTTGTGTACCGTAAAATCGGTAACACAAAAAACAACAACAACAAAAAGCAGGAAAACACAATGCCATGCAGCAAGCAGCAGGCTGCAACAACAAATCATTGTACCAAAACAAAATTTATTTTTTATTTTTCTCTCTCTCTCTCTATTTTTCGTCTTCTCTAGCTTTGTTGGAAAGTTTATTTGATTTCAACAGTTGTTTTGCTGCTTTATGCGCTTTTGTTGTGGTTGTTGTTTTTAGTGTTGACTGACGATGACTTCTTTTGGCGCGGCACCAGAGTCAAGCTGCAGTTGCCATGTTTTTTTTTAACTTTTTTTATTTGTTATTTTTTTATTTGTATGCTTTAAGAAATTAAACTTTACTCGAAAATATATATTTCCAATGTCTCGGGTCTCCTCGTTTGCCGATGGGATATGCATATCATATACCGATGGATATGCAGTTGCCATATTTTTTTCAAGTTTTTTATATATTTTTATTTTTTTACTTTAAAGAGGTTTGTTTATGTTTCGGGTTTCCTCGTATACCGATGGGAGTTGCCATATTTTTTTAATTTTTTTATATTTTTAATTTCTTGCTTTAAGGCGATTTTTTAATATTTCGAGGCTCTTCGTATACCGATGGTAGTGGCCATATGTTTTTATTTTTTTTTTATTTTTAGTTTTTCTCTTTAAGGGATTTTTTAATGCCTCGGGCTTTTCGTATACAAATGGGAGTTGCCATATTTCTTGTTTAATTTTTTTATTCTTAATTTTTAAATAATTTAATTTTAATATATTTAAATTTTTACTTTAAGTTAGTTGTTAATACCTCGAGGCTCTTCGTATACCGCTGGGAGTTGCCATATATGTATGTATATATTTTTTTTTAATTTTTTTTACAATTTTAATTTTTTACTTTAAGGGGTTTTTTAATGCCTGAGGTCTCCTCGTATACCGATGGGTGTTGTCATATTTTTTCTTTAATTTTTTATATATATTTTTAATATCACTCTCTCAAGTCAACTCCTCGGTTCCCCGGGAGACATTCTTATAAATAACGACTGTTTATATGTGTGCTCACATCTTAACCTCAAACAGACACTATAACGCTACTTTTGGCTAGCAACTCTGCCTCCCATGCAACCGCCCATCAGCCACGCCCACCACGCTGACATCTGCATTAAGCTCGGCCAGCCGCATTGTCCACTTTAACTCTTTACGGCTCTTCCATTTTTCCTTTGTACTTTGTTTTCTTCCACTATGCGCTTGTTTTTCGCCTTATTCCTTTGGTATTTTATGGCCCATACATTGTGTCAAAAGGTCAAAGCGTCAAAAGCGAGCAAGCAAAATGGCAAAAATAAAAGCAACAACATTCAAAACAAAGCAAACGGCAACTACATTTGTCCAACTGTGTGGCAACAAAAGTCAAGAAAGAGAAAATGCATGAACATAGAAAGCCAGTGCCGGTGAATGAGGATGAGGAAGAGGAAGCAAAGCGCATATGGTAAAATGACTTTTTCAAAATAACTGTAATGTGAAAATGCCTTTTTGCTGCACTAAAACAAATGCCGTGAGGCAAAAGGCTCAAAGTTGGAATTTTTTGAACAACTTTTGCATTTATAATGATGGCGTGCAAATAGTAAACAAACAGCAAATAGCACAACAAAAACAACAACAAATACTTATGTATTTTATAATGAAAATTGTGCTTAACAAATAAAATCTACTTTTACACTCAAAATGCTACAAACAAAAAATGGCGCACACAAAGTGAAATGTTCTAAAGGCCGCCTCCGTTTGCTGCCTCTTCTGCCTCTTCCACTGCCGGCAGCATTATGTAGTATAGTTCTGGCTCTTTGCTGCTTACCTTTCGCAAAACGGTGTTTAATGGTCCAGTTGTAAAGGCTTTGTGAAACTAAAAGGATCTCAAAAGTGGGTTAAAGTGACCGAAGAATCGCCTGGCCGCTCGTTTTGTGTGACAGTCAAGTGGAAGAAGCGAGCGCGCAAGCGAGCGAATGTAAGAGAAATAGAATGAGTGTCAAAGAGCGCCTATAATATATGCTTTTCTATAAATATTATAAACGTGAAAAGCCGATTTTTCGTTGGTTAAAATTTTTATTCGAAACACTTCATGCAAAATACTTCTTCATGAGTAAATTTATGTCGAATTAAGCGCAATTGCATACTGAGCCGGAAGCAGAAAAATATACAGGTTTATTGAGCTTGCGGAAATTGTATAACACTTTTTTCAGGCCTAAAAGAGCTCAGGTTACAAGTTTTTATGTTAACTTTGTGTTATAAGTTAGCTATAGGTTACCTGGAAGTTTGGCTGGTAGTTAGTAATATTAAAATCCAGTTTTGAAACTTTTTTTAGCTCTCGTGTACAAATACCTTTAAATATATGATTTAAATGTTTCTTCAATTGACGAAAAAGGTTGATATCGCATTTTATTTTGGACCTATGAAACCAGAAAAAAATCCCTGTACATATAGTATTTGCCCAGTCAAGACTATCAGGCAGTTGAGCGATCACTTCATTGTTTTGGATGGCTGAAAACGTTTTTCATTGCTTTAAATTGTAAAACAATTATTGGTTTGGTCGCTTGTTTCAATCTTATAGACAGTTTTGCAACTTCGTGATTATTCTAGGAACCAAAAGATAATACCTACATATATGTGAAGTCACGACTTTATGTACCCTTATAGATCACTTCATTATTTTGGATAGTTTAAAACGATTTCCTTTCTTTAAATTGTGAAACAATTCTTGGTTCATCGCTTGTACCGGTCATATAGACTTTTTTGAAACTCCCTGATTGATCTTGTTCCGGTCTTCTAGACCATTTTGAAACTCTATGATCCGCTCCGATCAACTAAAGGCCAATAAGTGATCATGGTTGGAAACAATCATATTAAATTGACACTGGTAGTTAACCTTAGGTTAAGTATACCTGAAGTTCAACAGCTGGTTAATAACATACATATTCTAACAATAAATTCAAGTTTTAAAACCTTTGTAGCACGCTTATTAAATATGTGTTGGAAATGTTTGTTCAGTTGTCGAAAAGCGTTGACCCCACTTTTTATTTTTTTTATCTGTAATGTTAAGATGATATCCATGCATGCCAGGTCACCACTGTTTGACAGTTTACCGATCTTTAGAATGCACAGAAATTATGGTTTTCAATCAAAATATGAGAAAATCTCTGATTTTTCGCTTCTTTCGATGTTATGAACATATTTGAGGAACCTCGTTTAAATTTTCTGAACCATTCTCAGCTCCAGTCGGCTAAAAACTAACTAGACCTATAGATGGATCTAATGCCCAAGCATTCAATAATCTCACCGAGCTTAGATCCTTGCTGGTAGAACAATCGTTCTTGAACAAAATTAATCACCTAGAATTAAATTAGATTTAGGTTAGAATTAGGTTAGAATTCATAATATCTAAGTAACTAAATAGGAAGAATGCAAAAAGCGGCAACTTTGTTGGGAGTCTAAGATCTACAATTCACAAGATTATTTTACTAATGGAAAAGCCATAAAAGTTCATACAAATGCTCTCAATGGCTCAGAACTTGATTCTATAGCCTAAGCCTTCAACTAAAAACGACTTTACCGTTCCGAAGACAGTCGACGAGTCTACCTAACCATACTTCAGAAACGTTTTCTGCCATTATAATAATAGCAACCCCATGCTTACGTTGATAGAACAAGATAGGATCTATTGTTGAACCCTCCGTTAAGTCGGTCGAAGCCTCTAAACAGTCAGCTTTGATCTCACACTGGACAGAGTTAGTCTGAAGCACCTAATCTTATCACGGCACATATTTTGAAGGCAAATAAGTTTTCTCCCTATCATGATATCCCTTCATCTATCTTTAAAAAATCACAAGGTGTTAGCATCATTCCCTTGAAGTGTCTTTAAATCAGCTTTTTCTGTTATCCAACTTATTTCTAGTGTCAAGTGGAACATGTCAGCAATTTTTAACAAGATTTAACCTGTCAACAATCTTTATCAGGATTTAAATCAGTTATTTCAATTATCCGACTGATCCCTAAGGTTTTGAGAACCCTCTAGGCAATCTTTATCAGAATTTTAATCTGATTTCTCAGTCATCCAACTGATCGCTAAGGCCTAAAGGAATCTCTAGGCAACCTTTATCAGGATTTAATCAACTTGTTCAGTCATCCGACTAATCTTTAGGGTCTAGTGGAACCTGTCAGCAATCTTTTTCAGGTTTCAAATCGGGTTTCTCAGTTATCCGGCTGATCGCTAAAGTCTAGAGGTACCTCTAAGCAACCTCTAACAAGATTTAAATCAGTTTTTTCAGTCATGTGTCAGATCTTTTGGGCCTAGTGGACCCTTGCAGCAATCTCTATTAGCTTTCTGAGTCATCCCACTGATCGCTAGGGACTAAAAGAAACCGCTAACAAGACTTAAATAATCTTTTACAGTCGTCCGATTTATCTTTGGGGCTTAGAGGAGCCTGTAAGCAATCTTTAGCAGGATTTAAATCAACTTGTTCAATCATTCGACTGATCGAAATAATTTTAACTTCATGCAAGCCCGCCAGTCTTAGTTTCAAATACTAAATTCGAAGAGGAATAAGGAAATGGAGGGATATTCCTTAGTGCTAAATCTTTTTAAAAGGATTTTTTTTATATAACTAGATTTTTTCTTTTCTGGCAAGAATCCTTTGTCAACCCACAACTATTTTACTGTACACTGAAGGACACTGCCGCAAGTATATTATATTCTCGCTTGATGCTTTTGCTTGACTAGCGGTGCAATATGTGGAAATGCGTTTTATGGGTTCCTTTTAATTTTTTTCTCTATTTTTTGTCATACAAAATTCCTCAACGTTTTCTGGGTCACTTTGCAGTGGAACAGTATGTGCTTAGATGCTGTGTGGTTGTGTGTCCACGCTCATTGTCGTTGAGTGCAAGGATGAAAGAAAGAATGCAAGGATGTGCATACAAAGATGTGTGTGGTTGCTTTTACTTCTTTCTATTATTCGCTAGCTTCTGAGCTGCTAGCAACCACAAAGAGATGCCCGACAGTGGAGGTAAGCGCTGTTTGTTGTGGCACGCATGCCATGCACACAGTCAAAGTAGCTCGCGGCAAGGACACAAAACGAGTAAAAGTGAATTTATTAAAGAGAGTGCAAGATTTTCCTTTGAATATTAAAGGATATAGAATACTGAGACTTTCATTTATTAAAGCACGGTCTTACAACTGTCATCAGGAATCACATTCATACATCTCAAACTCATCAACGAACTCATCGCACTCATCATCAACGCATTTTTCGCCAAGTCAATAAGTTATTGCGGTCTCTGCCACTGCGTTACACAATACCTATGTATACAAGTAATTTTTCAGTGCATTTGCCCAACACACGCCTCATCGAGCACCACCTTTCTTTCTCCTTCCATTTTTGAATATTTTTCAGGAACCCAACGGCATCGGCGGCATAAACGGTCACGCCCATTCGCTGCACTTGCTCAGCGAGAAGGAGAAAGCACTGCAGGCTATGAGCGGTATGACCAGCTCACAAATCGTATCGGCGCAGGCGGCGAAAAATCTCTCATATGCCGCTTCGGCGGCAGCTTTTACCGCGGCTGGCTTGCATCAGCCCACGCACGGCGCTGTCGGGCCACCCGGCGCAGTGCCACCACTCTCGCCAGCACTGCCTGCACCTGCGGCCACATCAGCAACCTCCTCGTCTTCGTCGGCAACAGCAGCTGCTGCAGCAGCAGCCGCGGCGGCGGCGCATGCGTACACACACCTACATTCGCCGCATACACACTCGCATCACCTCCATCAGCATCACCACCTCAACCACCTTAGCCAACATCACCATAACCACCACCACCACCACCACCAGCACCATCCACACCACCACCCGCAGCACCCGCATCCGCACAGCGCTAGCGCACATCTGCCCACGCATCCGCACTTACCGCAGGTCACCTCTGCGGGCACGCTATATTTACAACAACAACATGCGGCGGTGGTGGCGGCAGTGGCGGCAGCACAGGTGCATCAAAGTACGTCGGGAACGGCGACGACGACGACAGCGACAACGCCAGCGACGGCGTCCGGTGTGCCACACGCCGCACATGCGCATGCGCACACGCCACTCCATCATCCACCGATGTATCCGGGCGTAAGACACTTCATATCTACATAGTACATGTGTAAATGCTATGCGCTTCTAACGAACTCGGCTAAATTTTGTGCTCATCTTTGTAAAAAAAAAAAAACAAAAACAAAAAGCGAAGCATTGCAAATAATAGGCATCGCTATAATGTACCGCTAACTCGCTACTCGTTGCGTTGTAAATAAATCATACACGTTGTGCGCTTCATAACCCTATATATCCATATAGATTTTGTGTGTGTGTGTGTAAATGTATTTTTTGTATATGTATGCGCACATAAAGCACCGTTGGCAACTCCATTAGGCACAAAGCCATCACTCATTTGTATGTTTTTAGGTTATGGTGCATATATCACACGCATTTCGACTCGTAGCCCCACTGGAGGCCCATATGCTAACGCAAACCATCGCTCGCTTCATCGTTCGCTTCATCTCATCAGCAGTGTCGGCAGCCAAAAAGTGCAAAATACTTTAGAAAAAAGTAAATTCTTTAAAAATCTACAAAAAAGAATTCTTCAAATTGGTTGGGGGTCGCCAAAATGCCAATTCTTGTACATACAGCGAAATCGCGTAATCATTTCTATGTAATCCGCAATTGTGATTTATATTATGTGTACTTTTACTCTCTCAAATGCTAAAACAAATAAACAAACAACAAGCTAAGCGTTCTCTCTCTCTCATCACAAACGCATAACCCTAAATTTTGTTGGCTCTTCATATAAACCTTGCTTTTCGCTGGCTCATTTTGTTCATATGTATTTTCATTTCAATTTAAGTATTGTACATAATCTACCGTTGTACATATATACATGCATACCTACATACATACTATATTTATTAGTAATCAAAAGAAATATATATACTCACATGCAATTTTTCTCTCCTTTTTAATTCTTCGCACGCGCCCACAGCAATTCTGGCAGCCCGGTTTGCAGCCCAGCACCTCACAAGAGTAAGTTATCTTGAATAAATTTTTGTAGCTGAGACATTGAAATTGTTTGCATTGACCGCAGTTTTTACGATTACAGCATTAAGCCATTCGCACAACCCCCCTATCCCGCCGGCAAACCATCGACAGCTGTGTCTGGTGACATCGAAGCAGGTCTTCCGCCCGCACAACTGCCGTGGGAGGGCAGAGCGATTGCGACGCACAAATTTCGCTTGCTCGAATTCTCGGCATTCATGGAGATACAAAGAGAGGAAATCGTGAGTCCACAGCCGTGCCGTATTACTTACAAAAATATAAATATATTTTTTCTTATTTGCAGTATCACCGGCATTTGTTCGTGCAACTCGGCGGCAAACCGTCCTTCTCCGATCCGCTACTTGAGGTAAGTGCTTATGAATATTTCTAAGGTTTTGGTTATGTTAGGTACGAGACATCAATCACCCTTGGACTACTGTGAAAAAGTCTTAGTCTTAGTTAAGTCAGACCTTCCTGAAAAAGAAGGTTTCTTGGACTACCGTGAAAAAATCTTATGTGATTCCAAAGAGCTCGTGAAGTGAAACCCAACTCTTTCGAAGGGTCAGAGCTTCTTGAAACAGAAGTTTCCTTGGACTACCATGAAAAAGGCGTATGTGATTCGAAAGAGCTCGTGAAGTGAAACCCAACTCTTTCGAAGGGTCAGAGCTTCCTCAAACAGAAGGTTCCTTGGACTACCGTGAAAAAGTCGTATGTTATTCGAAAGAGCTCGTGAATTGAAACCCAACTCTTTCGAAGGGTCAGAGCTTCCTCAAACAGAAGGTTCCTTGGACTACTGTGAAAAAGTCTTATGTGATTCCAAAGAGCTCGTGAAGTGAAACCCAACTCTTTCGAAACACCAAACCTTCCTGAAACAGAAGGTTCCTTGGACTACTGTGAAAAAGCTTGCGAAATGTGAAGTGAAACCCAACTCTTTCGAAGGGTCAGAGCTTTCTCTAACAGAAGGTTCCTTGGACTACTGTGATTCCAAAGAGCTCGTGCTGGCTATTGACAAGCAGTCACCAAGCTCACGTAAGGCATGGTCGTTCGTGTTGAATTATAAGTGGCCTGCAGTTATCCTACCCATTTTCAACCAAGTATAAGGCCTTTGACAACTTATAAGTTAGACAATTCTCTGTGATTTAGCGGAGGTTACTATTTTCTTAATAGGTTGCTGCGCTCAGAGCTCTTGACCTCTGGACTTGTATCACTGAGCTTCTGACATAGTGAGCGCTCACTCACTAAAGAGGCTACTTTGCGGAGCAGTGGATTTGCTGTTACTTTAATCGCAGAATGAGAAATACTGCCGTAAAGCTAGAACTTGAGTTGGTAAATAGCTCACAACTTCCTGCTTTCTCACCGAGCTCAGTATTCTTTCTGCCTCTACTTTACTAAAGTCACTCTATGGTTTCCTTCATAATTTTTCCATCTGGTCTTTCCAACGGAGTAGAGGTCTTCCTCTTTTTTTGAAGAATACTACCGAGTGGACATTTGTTGATAAAATACTAATTGCGGTCCGTTTCGGTTCGAGCTGAAATAACCTTCTTTCCAAAAATACGAGTAGTGTTGATTTTGTTACTATAATTGAAAGTTCCTATAGGAAATGACCAAACTCCAGAGAGTTTCTGAGTTAATATTTTAAACGGATGTGAGGTTAGGGTTAGGTTAAGAGGTCCATCCTAACAGGGATTTCACATGGACAGGTGAGGACACCGGTCCATTGTGGTACCTAAAACTTCAATATAATAGATCATAAAATGTCGGTTGCTGATACTTTTAATATGCTTCCTCACCATACGAAGTCCTCAAATTAAACAGTTATTTTAGATATTATTTTAATTAAAGAATACATTTTCTCTCCACAGACTGTTGACATTCGACAAATCTCCGATAAATTCCCTGAGAAATCAGGTGGTCTCAAAGATCTCTACGAAAAAGGTCCACAGAACGCTTTCTACTTGGTGAAATGTTGGGCAGACTTGAATACCGGCAGAGAGACGGGTGATTTTTATGGCGTTACGAGTCAGTAAGTATACTCAAATCCAAAATACATTGCTTTTGAAGTCTTATTATACCTTTCGATCTTTTTTTGCGCTTTAGATATGAGAGTAACGAAAATGTTGTGCTCGTCTGTTCGACGAAAGTCTGCTCCTTCGGCAAGCAGGTGGTTGAGAAAGTGGAAACGGAATACTCACGCTTGGAGAATGGTCGTTTCGTATATCGCATACATCGGTCACCGATGTGCGAATATATGATCAACTTCATACAGAAATTGAAGGACCTACCCGAACGATATATGATGAACAGTGTGCTGGAGAACTTTACAATACTGCAGGTGAGTAGATACAACGGACGTTGGTTATAGAAGAAATGTTATTTCTAATGCGCGCTCTCCATTTCTCTCTCTCTCTCTCCGTTGCTTTGATGCAGGTGATGCAAGCGCGAGACACACAAGAGACCCTGCTCTGCATAGCGTACGTGTTCGAGGTGGCGGAACAGAACAGCGGCGCCACACATCACATCTACCGATTGATAAAGGAATAGCATGAACTGCAACTGCCCAATCTAACCACACACAGTGAATTCAATAGTAGTAGTAGCAGCGGCATTGGCGGTGTAGGAGAAAGCGTAGGAGGCGTAAGCAAGTGTGGCGATGGCGAACGTCACGGCAGTGGTGGCGCCTTAGCGGTGACCATGGACGACGGTTCGATAAGCGGCGCCAGTGTGCGCGGCTTGGCGCTCACAACGGCGGCAACAACAAAGGATGCGCACGACAATGTCGACAGCACCAGCGGTGGCGGCAACGCAATCAACAACAGCAACAACACAAGCAGCGGTAGCAACAACAACAATAGCGCGCGTTACCTCGGCAGTCTCAGCGATTGCCAGAACGTGAGCAGCAGCGGTATTGGCATTGGCAGCGGCGGTGGCGGCGGCAGCGATTTGAGTGTCTCAGCCGTTGGCACATCGGCCATAACGCACATCAAGCAATCGCCAACATCGCCGAGTCCAATGAGCAGCAACGCTTTGGAAGCCACACCAACTGTGCTACAACAACAACATCATCATCGACAATCAAACGAAGAGCTGTTCGGCGCCACAGCCGCCACGGCCATTGTGGCACATCCCCATTCGACGTTGGCGACGCTCGACATGCAGCAGCAACAACAGCAGCAAGCACATGCGCATGCGCAACAACACCATCACCAGCAACAACAACAACAGCAGCAGCAACAGCAACATTTACAAAGACTCGGCAGCTTGAACAGCATCAGCGCCACTGCCAGCGCAGCAGCCGCCGACGTCGTAACCAGCAGTCGCGGCGGTATTGGCGCGCTCACGCACACGCTCGGCAGCGGCAGCAGCTTGCTAAACGAGCGTCCGCCACCACCGCCGTACAGCAGCAGCGCTGCTGTTATGGCTAGCAAAGTATTTCATGCCGGCTCCTGCGCTGCCAGCAGCATGGAGGCGTTGAACGCCGATGAACCGCCACTAGCGGCGTCGAGCTCGCGCCTAACCGCTTACGAACAGTTTCTCAAATTGTCCGCACAAGAGTATGCAGCGACGTCGGCGTCCGACAATGCGTCGGTGCTGAATTTGAGCAGCATCGGTAAGGCGGCATCAGAGAACGATTTGATGTTGCGGCACGCGAATGTCGCAGCGGTTATGGCGGCCGCAGCGGCGGGGAGTGTCAGCGTGGTGGAGGGCAGCGGTGTTAACATCGCGGATAGTTGTGAGCGTAATTAATTGGTTGTTGTTGTTGTAATCTTAATGATTTTTGTATGATTGTTGCGTTCGCTTTTGCTTGACGACAACGGTGATAAAGGGGTGAGCTGCGCGATGTGAGGATAACGGACTTTGAAAAGTGCGGTTATGTCCAAATTCTTCTAAAAATTGTCACAGCTTTTTCTTCTTCATGACAATTCGGTTCCAGCTCTTGTAAGACAACTGTTGAAGACATTTCTTTTTCAAAAAAAAATCGAAGCTTAGGTTTCTCCTTGCTATTCGGCTCACCTCTCTTCCGCCGGCGCTGTCGACTAAGCAAAAAGTTGTTGTACTTGCATCGACACACACACACACACATACACACATGTACATTTATATGATCTCAAAGAAATACAAGCAATGTTTTTATGTGTTGAATTTCTTTATTTACTTGATTTTATGTCTCTTTCTAAACACAAATGCAATACAAAATAACAAAAACAACAAATATTTTACTGACGCAATGCAATAAGGCAAACAGTAATAATAATAATAAAAATATAAAAAATTAAAATAAAATTATGAAAATTAATAATGAAAATGTGAAAAATAATAATAAAGATAATTGTAAAATATATAAAAATAAAAAATAAAATAAATAAAATTTAAAAATAATTAAAATAAAAATAAAAGTTGAAAAAATTAAGTAAAATTAATTACAAATGTATATTGTAAATAAGTAAAATTGTATTATAATTAATTAATGAAACTTTGGCGTTAACACACAAATCAACAACAAATTAAGCAAAAGTGAGTACATATCCACGCCAATAGAGACCAACAACAGCCGCAAATTAAATATAACTAAGAAAGGAATTGTAAGCTTATGTATGGTTTTATAATATTTTAAAAATTAAATATGTTTTTGTTTTCAATTTTTTAAATTATTTTTAATTAAAATTATTTTCTAATTTTAATTTTCTTAATTTAATATTTTTGTTTAATATTTTGTTAAATTTTTTTAATTTCTTTTATGTTTTACTAATTTTTTTATTCTTTCTTTTAATTTTTTTAATTTTAAATTTTAACTTAATTTTTTTAATTTTTCTTAACAATATTTTTTTTTTATTTTTTACTTAGTTTTTTTTTAATTTTTGATTTAATTTTTTAAGTTTCAATTTTTGACTTAATTTTTTACTTAATTTTTCAAGTTTTATTTTTAATTTTTTACTTAATTTTTTTGATACTATTTTTTGATTTTTCCTTTTAAATATTTTTTTTTGGTTTTCTAATTTTTTTATCTTTACTTTTAATTCCATTTTTTTTTTTTTTTTCACTTAATTTTTTAATTACTTACTTAATTTTTTAAATTTTATTTTAATTTTAATTTTTGTTTATTTTTATTTTAATTTCTCTTCGGTTTTTCTAATTTTTTATTATTTATTTTTTTTAGTTTTTTACTTCATTTTTAGTTTTTTTAATTTTTATTTTTTATTCTTTGATTTTGCCTTAAGTAATAAAACAAATAACAGCCGCTGCTACTACAAACAGACACATACACAGTTAATATATAAAAAAATTTCACTTTTTTCTTAATTACAATATTTTAAGTAATTAATATAACTATTATAATTTCTTAAAAACAATATTTTACAATGTATGTATATTGACTTGCGATTTTTTTACAAAAACAAAAACATATTTTACATTTAAGTGTGCATAAATATTTATGATTCTTATTATATCATGCAATATATTTTGCAATTAATTTTTTGTTGTAATTTTTTTGACTCTTTTGTTTCAATTTATCAATAATACATATATTTTTAAAATATTTTTTAAGATTACAAATCTTATTTTATTAAATTTAGTGCAAAGATATTGATTTTTTTTACAAATATGCTTAAATTAAAATTAATTTTACAAACAACAACAACAAGCAAAATAAAACTTAATATTAAAGTGCATAAGTATGTATTGTATGAGCCATTCATACATATTTTGTATATGTAATTTATATTGACAACAAAAACAAAAATGTTTAAATTTAATATTAAAATTTAAAAGCGATGTTCGTTGTAATTAATTATTAATTAATTGTAATTAAGTGCTATATGTGCGTAAATTTAATAATAATGAATTAAAAATAAATAATTATATAATACTAATTGCTGTAACATATTAACAACTGAAAGTAAAAAATAAAATTATATAAATATAAATAAATAAAATATTTTTTTTTAATATTAAACAACAAAATTTTGTTTGTGCATGCGCAAGTTAGAAATTTATGAAATTCTGAAGCAAAAAAAATTTAAAATTCATGCAAAAGTGAATTGAACCATCCACCGTTAATGAAATGCGAACTCTATTCAATTGAGTATTTTTAATACGCCGAAAAAATAAAAAAAAAAAACACAAAAACAAATAATTACAAAAATACAAAAACTTAATTGTGTAAGTGTGTAAGCGTGCGGCAAAATGTGAGAAAAATTTAATAGACAAAAAATAAGCAAAATTATTGCAGAGATAAGTAAATTTAACTATGACGTAAGCAATAAGTTTATAAGCATCAGTTGTATTTTAAATAATATTAACATAGCTTTGTAAAGTATTTTTGTTGATATTAAGTGACTTTTACCCGAAAACAAAGAGAGTAAAGTTAAAAAAATAAAAAAAACTACAAACAAGGCACGAAATCGAAAAAGATTGCGTAAAAATGTGTTAAAACTAAATTTAATTGTAAGTCTGTAAGAAAGAAGTTTGTTTATTAAAAATAAAAACTAAAAAAATTAAATAAAAGTGAGGTTACTAACGCTTGCTTGTCTAAAAACAAAAATTAGAATTTTAAGCAGTAAAATATTAATTAATTAATTATTTTTTGAATTCTGCAAAAATAAAATTTAATTTTAATTTTTTTTTTTATAAAGAGTTATAAAAATAAAAAAATAAAGCTTTTTATATTAAAAACAAAATCAATAAAATTATTTTAAATTCCAAACTGTAAGTCAAACAAAAATATTTATTTGTTAACAAGCATTCAATAAATAAAAAAATATATAAATTAAATTATTACGATATGAGGGTAACATAAAATGTTATTAAGTCTTTAAATAATAAAACTTTAAAGTTTAAAAATTAATAGTTTTTGTAAAAAAAATAAATTTTTCATATATATCATCTTTCTTTAAATGTGTATAAAATTCAAAGCAGGTTTTTATGTACAAAAATAACAATTTTTCAATTCCCAAATATATGTATATATGTATGTACATAAATAACTTAAACTATGCTCACACACTACTAAAATTTCTAAAATAATTTTTATTCCATCAAATTTTCTGTCGGGAGTTGAAATTTTTTAAATAAATATAAATAAATTTAAAATAAACATATGTTTTTCTCTATTTCGAAAATTTATAGCAACAAAAAAATTTTAAATATAAAAAAATTTAAAATATAAAAAAATCGAGTCCAACAAGTTTTCTGTCGGGAATTGAAATTTTTAAAATTTTGAAGCAATTTTTTTTTTAATTTCGAAAAATTTATAACAACTAAAAATTTTAAATAAAATAAATGTGTACTAAAATTTTATTTTAAAAATTTAAACTCACGACAGAAAATCTTTCAAAATTAAATTTTTACAAAGAATTCTGAATTCGAATAACACTTCTATCTACTAAAATCTATTTTGAAAATTTCAATAATAAGTGAAAAATCCGTTAAAAGAAAAAAATTAATTCTTATAAAAAACTTGATTTTCAAAAAATAGCTATGAATAAGCAATAATATACAAAATTTTTATACCATATTTTTTTCGAAATAATTTAAAATAACAAAAAATATTTAAAAAATTTTATTTTGAAAATTTCGACTCACGATAATAACGTGAAAAATGCGATAAATTAGAAGAAAATTTCGAAAGTAATTTATTTTAATAAAATTCAATTTTAAAAAAGCTAATTCACAAAATATACAAAATTTTGATCTCATAAATGTTTCCGAAATATGTAATTAAAAAAAAAATATTTAAGAAATTTTATTTTGAAAATTTCGACTCACGAAAATTTTAAAAAAGTTCTAGAATTAGTATAATTTCGAAATACTAGAAAAATGTTTTTAAAATTGTTTTTTTTTCTATAAAAATTTTTTATTTCAAATAAAATTTTTTTACTTTCCAAAAATTTAAAATAATAGAAAAAAAATTTCGATTCCAACAAAATTTTCAAAATTGAAATAACAAAAAATTTTTAATTTTTATTTTTTTTTTTATATTTTTTTTTTTGAAATTTTGGACTCACTTATTAATTGAAAATTGCGATATCTTAGAAAAAAATTTCAAAATGCTTTTTTTTATAAAAATTTTCGTATTTAAATAAGATTTTTTAAATAAATAGTAAATTCCAGCAAATTTTTCGAAACGGAAGTAATTATAACATTTACCACAATATAATTTTATTTTTTATTTTTGTTTAAAAATATTTTATTGCTTAAGATTAATAAGTTATTTAACAAGCAAGCGTTATGCAGTTTCTTTATAAAAATTAGAAAAATGTGTGACCATAATACAAAAATTGTTAAAAAAAAAGTTATTTACGCCAACTTCTTTTCAACAGCAATAAAAGCAAAACAATGCAAAAAATAGAAAATAATATTAACTATAAAATAAATATAAATTCATTTCTTGCAATTTTTGTTAAATTAAAATTTATATGCGATTATGTAACATTTTTGAGCGAATTTAAAGCTTCTATTATACAAAATATAAATTGTTTGCATATCTTCTGCCTAAAAAGAAATTATTTATTGAAATAATAAAAAAACTTAAACAAAAAATTCCAAAATGTTGAAAAATTTGCAATTTAAAATATTTTTTTAAATAAATTTAAGCGCAAAAAATTACAAAAAAGATTGAAAAACTGAAATTTAAAAATGTTGTCTTAACACAAAATTTATATTTTTGCGGTATTACGACGCGCAAAATTCACTAAAAATTTAATAAAACATATTTTCGGTTTCAAACAAGCTTAAAAAATTGTTTTTGTAAATTATAACTTACAATAATTTAATCGAGCAGATTTTCAGTACCACAAAACATACTTGTATAACAGCAACAAAAAAATGTATTGTAAACCATAAAAGTAATACATAAAAATAACAAAATTAACATACAACCACAAAAAATACACATACAATAACAACAATAAAAATAAGTGATAAAGCAAATAGTTTAAATTTAAAATAAATCAATTAACAAAAATTTAAGCAACAAATAAAAAACAATATATTGACACAAAATTTAAACAATAATTAAACAATAAGCAAGCGAAATGTTTGTGTGGGTACAATAAAAAATAAAAATAATTTACGAAAATTCGTTTGAAAAAATATATTATGAAAGAAGAATTTGATACCAGTGCAACGGCTTCGATTCGAGTTAGTTTTGAGTTTAAATATTGAGAAAAAAATATTTTTAACAATTTTGTATTAAAAATTTTTCAGAAGGAGACAGAAACACAAATTTTAAACTGAAATATTTATTTTTAAACTAAACTGCATATTAAAAAAAAATTTTTTTGAAACCAAACTACATATTTTTTTTAACTAAAATATTTTTTTTTAACTAAAATTATTTTTTTGAGACTAAACTACATTTTTTTTAAATAAAATAATTTTTTTTGAAACTTACACATTTTATTTTAAACTAAACTACATAATTCTTTTAACCAAAAATATTTTTTTAACTTAACAATAAAAAAACTCCTCATACCGCAACATTTTTTGTTTTCAAAACTCTAATAATTAGTTTTCTGCAATTAAAAAAAAATCGTTATTTAACATTTGCGAAACCCAAAACCTTATAAAATCGATTAAAAAACGACAAAACGAACGAAACTTTGAAGTTGTTGATTGAAGAAAATAGTGCCTATCCGGAAGAAGAGCTAAAAATCTTTACAAACCACTTAAATAAAACAAGTAAATCGAAATTAAAAAAAAATAAATATTTATTGACGAAATATATTGAGGAAGTAGCAGCAGTAGAACAAAAACAACAAAAGCAATGCAAATTAATATCGAAACATTGCAACAAAAATAATAACTTGGCATTACATTACACAAAAATTGCAACCCTGCTGCTGCTAACTGTTCAATGTGTCTCAATTGAAAACAATTTTCATTTTACTAGCATTTTTTAATTTTTTTTCAAATACAAAAATGTTTCAATTTTTTTAATAACACACCTAATAAACTCTACAAATTTCAATAACTCTACACAAATTTTTTTTCGTAAATTTTCCTAAAATATAATATTTAAGTTGTGAAAGCCATAAAATAAATGTAAATTTCATACACAAATGTTGTAAAAAATATGTAACAATAAAAATGTTTTATCTTCTTTATTGTAAAGAGAAAATAAAAAATGAAAAAATAGTGTAAAAAAAGTTGGCGATTATGATAATAAAAATTTATACATATACATATATACACATACCATTTATTTAGAATGTATGTATGTTAGCTATACATATGTCTACAACAAAATGTATGTATATAAATCATTGTGACGTATAAAACTCATTACAATACATGCATCTATGTTACATACATATGTACATGAATGCATACAATAAACACAATAGTGAATAAATTACATTTAATGCTAATGATAATAATTATTTGTAAGTGAAATGAAATTTAAAATTGAAATAAAAATTTTCAAATAAAAATATTATAAAATAAAATGTCTTATTTATTTTCTAACACTGGGTTAAGCTTGGATGTATGGGTTGTAATAGTAGCTCAAGTTGACTTGAGTGAAGGGAGATAAATTTAATTATTCGGAGCAATTTATTTGAGACTTTACTTTTTAGCTTTATTTGAAGTATTAACTTGAAACCGATAGTGGAAGCTATTGAGATACAGACTTTATACAGACCTCTGCAAGAAATCAAAATACCGGTTTCAGTCAGTTTTTTTTCTAAGTCAACTACATTACTTACTTCCATTAACGTAAAGCATAGGTAATATTGCATTGTAGTAATCATGGTGGAATTGTATGAGTCTCAGGCCAGCTTTATCGCACATCGAAATCGATAACGTCTGGCTGCTTATGACTATCCTCAAATGTCTGAAAGGCATCATTACACATGTACATCAAGTCACACTGCAAGTCAAACTACAATGTTTCTGCAAGAAAAAATTCCCAGAATCCTTGAATCAGATATTCAGGAGTGTTGTAGAATCTGATAGTAGTCAGAATCAGAACCTATAAAAAAGTAGTAGGTGCCATGACTTCAGATATTATTATTTTGATGTTCGAAGCAGAATTTGTATCGGTTTTGAGAGTCACAGAAACCATTTTTATCGGTTTTGCTATCAGAAACAAACCAAGAAGATAGTCGCTAACGGATTTGAAATGTAAGTTAAGAAATCAAGTTATTTTTTTGCTTTAAATTAATTAATCTTTATTTCTATATATATGAAATGTCTTAATTATTGAGTTTTTGGAAAAAAAGGATATTTACTGAAGATTTACAAAACATAATTTAGACCCAAATGAGTCTTTATTCAATCGATAAATTTTATCTCTTAAAATCTACCTTTAAATCAGAACTCATTAAAAACTTTAATAAGATTGCTTCCGAATTATTAATTTACAAATTTTGTCACATTAGCTGATTCGAATATTGGTTTTGTGCATGCTCGAAAAATCAAAAATTCAATCGAATTTTGTAATACGAACGAAAATCAGAATTGGTTTGCAATTCCGATGACTATTCAAATCTGACTTGGATTCTACTACACCCCGCGATTGATAACCCATCAATATCTATTAATTTAACTTTTCCTAATTTCTGCAAGTGTCATTAAGCGAGTGTACGTCAACAATCCTTCAAGGGCCTCTTCAGTTTTGGCCACAAAGAAAGTCACAGGGAGCCAAGTCTGAGGAATACTGTGGCTGCGGCACTATTACAAATTGATTGGACTGAGTCCAACATATCCTGAGCAATGTAAACGCGACACTGTTTTTAGTCAAAAGTGGGAAATTTGGCACAAAATCAAAGATAAACCAAAAGGTGTCTAAGCAAAAAAGCTGTCAAAAACTTACTAAACATTCAAAACGGCCGACCTTACCAGTATGGGTATGTTGGTACTCAACATAACACAACAAAACAATCGAAAATTGAATACACGTAGCCAACGAAAATTCAAATTTCGCGATTTTGATACAAACGTCGTACCTAGATTTTGAAAAATTATTTTACAATGCTTAAAATTATATTCGATCTTTTTAAATTTCTATTCTAGGATATCGCCTTAAACTCCTTTAAGAATTGTTGACCAGCAAAAACAATTTTTGGGTGAAATTTGGCTTCGCAATATTGTCATTGATAGAATATCGTCTGCATTTCAAGATAATCGTGTTTCAAACATTGTAAATTGTATGTACACGGTTTGGCTTAATTAAACATATATCCTCGCCACTGTAGTTTTATATCTAACACGAATCTCTCAGTCTGCTCGAATAACGCTTAAGGAAACAGTGCTTGCAAATTATAGTTTTGGCAGCAGAAAGATTACAGAGCATTTTAAAATCTCGATTCAAGAAATATGGTTAACATGATCTTACTATTTGCACTTCCATTGTGTACATATATTTTGTTTGTGCCCTTGCGAATGTTTACATACATATTTGCTGTAATAAAAAGGAGTATTTAATAATTATTTTAAGAAAATAATTAAAAGCATACGTAGAGTACATACTTATTTGTTTTGTAGCTGCTTACACTTCTTGCAGTTCCTGGTCCACGCTTTTGTTCATATTCCTACTCCTCTCCACCTCTTCGTGATATGTGGGTTTATGGTATATACACCGAATATTAAAGGATTCAGCAAGTTTTGAGGCCATTTTGCGAGTATAATAATTTAAAGACTTTTGTACATAGATTGGCACCTGACATACTTGACTTCCTAGAGATATAGAATACAATCGCAATTAGAATTTAGTAACGCCCTCTTTTAAGGCGCCTGTAAAGGCAATGTTTAGTCCTTGAGCAGAATATTCTAAGTTTGCCATGAAATTTGACCCATTACCAAGTTGGAGGACCTATGAAATACATATGCGTTTATGTATTTATATAATAAAACTCTTTTTTGTTATATGAATTATTATAAATAAATAAATAAATAAATAAATAAAATACATATATACTCATATGATCAGCGTAACGAGCGGATCCAATGTAACCATGTCTAATTGTATGCATATACGCCAACTTGACCCTCAGTTTATGAGATATCGCTCGGAAATTTTGCACACGCCATGAAGCAACTCAGTTTTTTCAGATCGGAACACTATAGCGTATGGCTGCCATATAAATTGAACTATTAAAACCAAGTCCTTGTATGAGAAACCTTTTGATTTGACGAGGTATATTCACAAAAATTGACATGGATTATTGTCCAAGGTAGCGCTACAATCTCCGAACAAATTGTTCAGATCGAACCACAATAGCATACAGCTGTCATACAAACTGGCCGATCAAAATCAAGATAAAGCTCCTTTTATACCATTTTATGCTATAAGGCATGCGCTTGTGAAGAGCACTAGAGCTGCGGCGCCGAAGTAGTTAACTTCTATGCTTTTTTTATCTTCCCTTTTTATATAAAAAATAAAAACGCCGCATATTTTTCAGTTGATTTTTTATTGAAGCTATTTTTGGGATTTTTCATTAAGAATTTTTCTTACAAAAAACAAATGCATATTCGTACATTTTTTTATTTATATATAAGTATGTATATTTTGTAGCGATTGTTTGAATGTTACGCATCTTCATCATCATTAAATTACTTTACTTTTAATAATTATGTATAATTTTTCGTCGTTTGCGGCTTAGTTTAGTTAAGAAAGTTTCTGTTTGCTTACATTTCTATTGACATTTGCAAAGTCAACGAACGTTTTTTTATAATTTTTGATTTTTTTGTTGTTGTAATTTTTCGCACTTGCTTCGCTCGCATGCAGCTGATTTGTTTTTGTTTTTTTTTCTTTTTATTTTCTTTGAACTGCAGCTTTAATTTGCAACAATGCAACAAACAATTGCATATGAGACATGAGGGTGTGTGCACAATGTGTCGAAGTAGACTACAACAATGTATGAGAATGTGTTTGCAATTAAAATTGTTGTTGTTATTTTTAAGTTTTTTTACTTTTAATTTTGAATTACACATAACTACAAAAAATCAAATTAAACATAACGACAATAGCATCATATATATAAGTAAATCTACAGAGTAATAAACAAATAATTACACACGTATATATGTATTGTATATATATATTTATAAATATAATAGTAATGTTGGGTATTTATTTAGGAGTTGCGTGTGTATGTGTTTTCCTTGTTGTTGCTACTAAATACAATATACATATAGGAAGATTTATAGGTTTTTTTTTATAGATAGATAGGTTGGTAAAAATAGGTTACCGCCAAGCATGCCGGTTTTACAAACATACATGAACATACATGAAGTTGTTATATGTCTGTGTGTATTTATGTATGTGTGTATATTTGCGTTTTTGTTGTATATGCGTATGCGTTTTTATGTCAAAGTATACATGTACATACATATATCGTCACCTATAAAGCAAAATAACCTAATACTTTTCATAAGTTTACAAGCTAAAGAAAAACGATATAATAAAAACTAATCATATTGAAAAAAAATTTGAGTTTTGGTTATAATATGCCTATACATTGGTTATAAAATGGTTATGTATAGGTTATATATTGGTTACAAAATGGTTATCTATTGGTTATATCTGAGAACGGTAGGTTAAAATTTTGAGATACTGTATACGTAATATGATCTATTAAATCGTAAGCAATAAAAAAACTCAATTTCAAATTTTTTTACAATTTTCGATGATAAGTAGTTTTGCTTTTTAAGTGACGATATTCAGTTTGGTATAAATATAATAATTTCGCTGCGGTGTATGTTCTTGCAATAGCTTATTCAAATACAAAACGTAGAGTAAAGTGTATTGTTGTTGTTTTTATGTATAGTTGTTGTTTTTTTTTTTGTATTTTCACTGCCACTTCATGCATAAAACTATGCAGCTTCGCCTAGACCTCAACTTCACTGCACAACTCGCATAATACGCTTAATAATATCAACACAAAATAATTTGCAATTTATTGTTATTTTACAAAAATGAATAGAAATTATATTTTAATGTTTACAAGTACAAATTAAAGCATTCCATTACTTATAAGCATGTTTGCAATATATTTTATATAAGTATCGGTAGTTATTTGTCGTTTGACTCATTTTTTAATTTCTTTCCTTTTTTACTTTTCGCTTTTATGTTTACAATATTGTTTATTTAAACTTAAAAACGTAATTATAATTATAAGAATAACTGTAATTAGAGCATACAAAAAACATTTAAAAATTATTGTTTACACAGTTCACACAAATAGTTATAGAGTAAAGGAGTTTTAGTGTTTTATAGCCGATAGTGACATGTATAATGTTTTTTTGTTAGTGTAGATTTTAAAAAGGACACCACAGCCTCGGCTACATCGGCGTACGTGGTGTCTATGCCAATTATGAAAGGAAGAAGAAGATTTAAAAAAAATGTATTGCAAAATTTTCTTAGGATTTGCTCAAGACTTTACTAGCGTTGCCGCCAAGTAGAGTTAGGCGTCCGAATAACGTTTAGATATACAAAAGATAAAGAACAAAAGAAAGCGAAGATAACATTACAAATCGAAACTAGTTTTTTGCCTTTAGAGTAAAAAACAAAAACAAATTTTTTTTTATTTTTATTTGATTTATTCTAGAGTATCTAGAGTATTTTTTTCCACGACGGAACGTTGGAGGAGTTTCAGTAAGTTATTTTTTTAACTTTCAGCTGTATGTGGATTTATTAAATTTATGTAACCTTGTATGTGTATTTTAACCGGATGCCTTAGCCTATTTAAATTATATAACAAAGCAGGTTTAAGGGGGTATTCTTGTTTAGAAAATAGAAAAAATCTAAAAAAAAAAATTTTCATATTTATTTATAGCTTAGATATTCAAAACAATATATACGCCTGCCTCGAATTTTAGAAAATTTGAGTATTTAAAAAAAAATTTTAAAAAATTTAATATGTCATATTTACAATAATTAAAATAGGAATTTTACTATTTATTTATTTCAGATCGCTATAAGGGTTGGAGTCATATCATTCTACAGACCTGTAATTCAACGATTTTTTTATTATTTTTTAAAATTTTTTTTTCGATATTCTCTAAATGTCAATAAAAGTCATAAAAAAATTAAAAGTAAAAATTCTTTCCATTTTTTATGTTTGAAAAATGCCTAAAATTGAGGCGGCTAGACCAGAATACCACCTTAAGATTGAATTTCTAGGAAATTATGTATCAAAAAATTTCTTATCTCTTAAAATTTTTGTTGGTCCTAAACGAATTTGAGGGGAGCTCTTTTCACATTTTAGTTGTTCCAAATGGAGTTTGATACGAGCTGTTACATGTTGAAAAACATAATTAAATTTTTAAAGCAAAAGTTAAAGAGCAAAAGAGTTCAAAATTGAAAAATGAAAATTGAAACAAGTTGGATGCCTTTAACGGCTATTTTTTCGCACACAATTCTTTGTTTGACTTTCAATTTCACTTCAATACATTTTATTTATTTTTTTGTGGACTCTTGTGTAAAATATTTGCAGTTGTTACTGGAAAGACAAGCTTAAATAATTTTGTAAGATTTTTCAAAATTCTAATTTAAGTTGTATGCCTAAAATTATGCTATATTTCTGCAAATCAGTAAAATTTTAAATTTAATTTAAATTTTGTTTAGGTATTTAGCAGTATTGACAAAACCAAATAATTTCAACAGACGAAAATTATGCCACTCTTGTGTATTATTGAAATATTACTCGCAAAATTTGTTTCAACATCTGTTTTTCCAACTAAAATCAGGCTCTAAACCATAAAATTTTTCTCAATTCAAATTAACATTTATTTAAAATGCTAAATTGCAAACAATTTGAATTTTTTAAATATGAAATTGGAATAATGCTGCCAGAATAAAGCAATTCCATCATTTCGGCTGAATTTATTAAAAACATACGAATTGAAATGGATTGGACGCCCCAAAGTATGCAACGAATATGGTGTCGGACCTTGGAAAATAGTTTTAGCGAATTCTGAAAAAATCATGAAAATTTAATTCATCGAATTCTTTACCTAAAATTATGAAAAATTACTCCAAACGAATATTGTGACGAAAACTACACTTTATACAGAGTATGTATAAGTGGAACTTTTTGCGAGCTGTTGACATGATATAACATATGACGACTAGTCCAGTATCAAAGCTGCTAGGCAAATGTACATAAAAATTTACTTTAAGCGATGCTAAATGTTAACTCGGAAAAGTTGACCACAAGCACTCTAGCAATTTGCAAAATAAAATACCGTTACAGCAAGCATGAGTAGTGGTGAGACAATTATATACTAGTTGCCTTACATAACAGGGTTATTAAGCTTGCTCGGGAGCTCTGCTTTAAACAATAAACACAAGCCAAATTAGAAATAAGCAAAATTAGTACACAAAAAAATGCCAAAATTTTGTTTTCTCCGTTTAATGTGTGTTTAAAACTTGATTTATTTCAGCGCTTTTATACATACATATATGTATGTTGTTGCAAGTAAACGTTCAGTAATCAAGTTTTACGCTTTCCACCGAGTATCAAATACAAATTGAAACTTTTATAAACATAAATAATATTAATTTTCGCATAAAATTAACAAAGTCTGCAGGTTTATGTTGTTGTTGTATATTTTGGTTTTTGTTCATTTATTGAATACAATACGTTGTTGATTGATTTTACAATTGGTGTTGCTTTATATTTATATAAACTTATGTATGTATGTATGTATGTATGTATGTACGTAAGCATGCAAGTATAAGTGGCTGATAGGTTTTAAATATCATTTTTTTTTACAAATTTACGCATAAATTGAGTTGTATATGCTGTTTTCATTTTCGCTTGCATTGTTGTAATATAACAGCGTTGCATGCCGAATAGTTAGCGCTGCAGTTTTAGCACTTGCTGTAACTGTTTTTTATTTTTGTTTTAGTTTCACTTCGAAATACAGCAGTTTTGCATGTTGTTGTTTTTGTTTTTCATTCTTTCTTATCTAAATGGATAATATTTTGTTTTTATTCATTCGTCGTCATTGTCATTGTTGATTGGCGGCATTCAGCTTGTGTTGTTCCTCAGCGTCGTTTCAGATTTGCAGCGTTTTTGTATTCCTCTTTTTTGTTTTTCTAATGATGTTGTTCGTTTTTCTTTTTCAAATTTCATGAATATTACAGCAGTTGGCAGCAATGAGATTTGGTTTTTGGCGGCTGTCGCACATCGGACTGACGTTGTTTCTTTCGTGAAGAAATATCCCTGATTAAATCATAAAATACCTGCGCACAATTGGAAGAGATACGAGAATTTTAGTAAAGTCTTACATAAAATATTGCGTTTTTGTAAAGCGATGGCGTTAAAGAAAATGAGTTTAGTTTTCATGAGTCGAAGGTGTGAAATGCTACTCAAACTACAAATAATACAAACAAAAAATAAATGTATAAACATAAAATATGTAATAAAAAATTACATAATTAATATAATATAGAATTCATATATACAAACAAACTCATTCAGAAACAGTAAAAGAAAATTTGGAAAATTCTCACAAAATTTAAATAATGAAATGAAGCTGTTCGAAGCAAGAAATTTAGCCCCAATACCAAAAAGCAAATCGTAGGAGGATAAAAAACCGGGTAGGTAACCGGTAGGTAAGGTTTGTGTTCATAGTTATGTTCATATATTGTGGTATACATATACATATGTATGTACATATATATATATGTATGTGTATATATTGTGGTGTATTTTAGTATGTTTAAGTTTTGAAGCTTGTTAATAATGCTATTTAGATGTTAGAGTATAGGATTAACATACATATTTACAATAAAATTATCCAATATTTCAAAAGTAGTAATACAAAAAAATTATGCTTATGCCGAATCACATAGTTTCGAATCCTAAGCTCAATTTGAAGATTATTGTTAATAAAAAAAATTATTGCAATAGTAAAAAAATACTCAAAAAAATATTTTATCTTTCGCAATGAGAGAACGATGCTTATTAACTTGATAACCATGTTGGCTGTGGCATATTAAAGATTTAGGAACAAATGTGAGATAAGAAAATAAGCAAGAATTAATATAATACATTGTGATAAAAAAGTATCCAGAAATTGTAAAAAAAAAAATAATTATTCATGAATATTTGTTTTGTCGCCTTCAAAGTAATCCCCAGCAAATGTAATAGACGTATACCAACGATTCTTCCAGTCTTCGAAACACTTTTCATATGCACTTTTTGAGATGGCCTTCAACTCCTTCAGCGAATTTTGTTTCATCTCTTGGATCGACTGAAAAGGGGGTTTCACGAAACCGCAATTTCAGTTAAGGGAACAAGAAAAAATCACACCGAGCCAAATCTGGTGAATACCTTGGTTGACCGATGGTATTCATTGCGTTTTTGGCTTTAAATTCGGTCACAATCCTGGCTCGATGCGATGGTGCATTATCATCGTGTAAAATCCATCAATTGTTTTTCTACAATTCCGGCCGTTTTCGACGGATGTTCTCACACAAACGCCTCAATACGTCCAAATATGACTCTTTATTGATAGCGTTTGTCCCTCCAGAATAAGTTCATAATGCGCCAAAGCACGAATATCGAAAAAACCATAAGCACCATCTTGATTTTTGAGCGGCTTTGGCGTATTTTTTTTGGTTTTGGCTCGATTTTTTCCCTCCTCTCCGATGATCGTTGACTTGTTTGCATGTCAAGCTCATAAACTCATGTCTCATCAGCAATTATAACGCTCTCCATGAATGTGGGATCGCAATTCCCACGATCAAGCATGTCCAAAGAGACCTGTTTACGGTACTGCTTTTGAAAACAATACAGCTTTATCGGGACGAGTCGAGCAAGAACGCGTTTCATACACAAAATATACACCAAAATCGTTCGCACGGTCTCGCAAGAGATGTCGAGCTCTCTTGCCATCTCTCTAATATTTGCCTGACGATTTTCAAGCATCATATCCTTCACTTTTTTAATATTTTCATCAGTTGCATTGGTTGAAGGTCGTCCAGAACGGGGCATGTCTTCAAAGATCTCTCGACTTCGTCTTTGAAGACTTTGTACCACTCTTGGGTTTGTGTTTTTGATAAAACTGAATCACCATAAGCTTTTTCCAATATTCGCAATGATTCCGCACACAAAGTTTGTTTAGAAATACAAAATTTGAGAACAATTCTTTGTTAGATATTTTTATCCATTGTAAAAATCGCAAGGCACCACTGTGGTGTACCGATTTAAGCAACTGCTGCAAACAAACTTGTTGACAGATCACGCTCATATTTGGCATAGTAGTTAAGGACAGTCCTACCAACTTAGCAAAATAGATTTTTTTTCCTAAACATTATTTAACCGGGGTTTAATTACAATTTCCGGGTGCCTTTTTGTCACAATATGCATATGTATATCTCATAATTTTAGTTAATATAACGTTTTACGCTGGACTTCACTTTTATAATAACTGAGAGAGAGAGAGAGAGAGAGACATGCAACACCACCAAGAGTCTTTAACATTTCGAGTTATCAACGAACAAATATATGGTATTTCGGGAGTGAGATGTGTATTACCTTAGTTATAAGAGAAGTCATAACATTCTGTTATAAATTTCGCAGCGAAAGAAACGTGAGTGATATAAAGGGTTTTGAGTGACACAAGGCTTGGTAATTTGCAAAAAGTGGATTGTGTTCCTTTTTCTTGGTCGTAATGTTTATAAATATTTGCGTACGTGGAAGCTTGTATCACACCCACGATGTTTCAATTTAATGAAAATTAAGGAAAAATCCACCAATTGCTCTAGATTAAGCTCTCGTTGACTTTTTCTTACCTCAAAAGAATTCTCGCTGGAAGGAATCAAAGATGGGTCACATAAAAAGCTTGATATATAGAAAAAAACGTGTCTTTCACATGTACACGTATAAGCAAAACAAATGAGAAAGAATAAAAAATTGCGGCTTCTTATAGCAGCCTTCACAGCATAAAACGGTATAAAAAAAAGAGGTTTATCTTGATTTTGATCGGTCAGTTAGTATGGCTGCCACAGCTACAGTGGTTCGAGTTTAACAATTTGTTCGTAGATTGTAGAGTTGGCTAATAATCCACGTCAAATTTCGTGAAGATAACTTGTCAATTAAAAAGTTTTTCATACAAGAACTTGATTTTTTATAGTTTTTATACAAGAACTTGATTTTCAGTTTGTATGGTAGCTGTATGCTTTAGTGCTTCAATAGCGAGGGTTCTGACAAATGAGCATTTTCCTGGGGAGAAATGGAAGTGTGCCTAATTTCAGCTGGATATCTCAAATATTAAGGGCCTCTTTCACGTATACAAAAACTGGCAGTCATGACTACATCGACTCAGCTCGTCATGCTAATCATTTATATATACATTATATATACATTATAGAGTCTTCGTCATTTCCTCTTGATTATTGTAAGCTTCAGGGCAACAGCTCACCTATTTAGGGTACAAAAACAATCTTCAAACGTCAAGCTATTGTTTGTGGACCCCTCAAAACATACCACGAACTGTATACTTGTTTTTTAGAAGCAATAAAAATATTTATAAATTTATCATTATTCATAAAAAACATTGTAAACTATTTTGTATTGTCTGTAATTAGTAAGGTTAGTTGTGCATGCAGAGTAAGCAAGGAGCGGGAAGCTTAAACTAAAACCAAAAAAATTTAAAAAAATAAACCAAAACAAACTAAAAATTTGTTTGCATTTTAGCAACTCAGTGTTAAAAAAAGCCAAATCAATTCGTAGGGCAACTAAATACCGCTAACAACATAAGTTAGTAAGCAATTAAGTAGCATTTCTATAAAATACAAGTTAACAAATTAGTATGCGAGCTTATAGAACTAAATGCAAGTACTAAAACTTTTCAACGAATTTTAATTTTTTTTGTAACAAACGGAAGGAAAGGTACATACTACAAACGGTTCTCGGTAATTCGGTTAGGAATTTTGTTGTTATTGCATATACACAGATCATCTATGTAGGTTATGGTTATTAATTCGATGTGATGTCTGGTGGTTGGGAGAGTAGAGTAGAGTAGAGTTAGGGGTTTCTTTAACATTCTTTGTTCGCTTGTTTTTTACAATTGTTTTTGTTTGTGTTTTTTGTTCTCATATTTTCATTTTTTGTTTTTTTTTTTGTTTTCTTATATTTGCTTAGAGTCTGCTTATGCACCTACAAATACGCCTAAAGTAGTGTACACTTAAGTCTCCGCTTCTTGCATCTGTCTTTAGCACGCCCGCTAGTAGCTTTCGAATCTTCGGTTTTGCGGGATCTTATTTCGCGCATCAAATCAAAAAATACCTGCATAAGACGAAAAGAGAGCACAGTGGATGAGAAGAAAACAACGTTTTTATAGAGAGTGAGAGAGAGAGAGTGAAAAAGAGAGTATGGCACAATTTCTTCGTTTTTTAAATGTTTTTTTTTTTACTTTTCACTTGCTTAATGTTTAACAGTAAGCAATAAATACAGCAATAACAATAAAAAACTGCTAAATATAAATACATTAAAATATAAATACTAAACTATTACTACGCTACGGCAAAATAAAATTAAATATAAAATATAAACATAAATATTTAAATAAAATACTGCGCCAATTCGTTGTGCTGCTGTTTCGAAAAATAGATGAAAAAAATACAATTTAATTGCTGAATAAAATGTAAAGTTTTTGTGTGCTTTTTCTGTGGATATGTCTGTACATATTTTATTCAATCTTGTAAATAACCTTATTTTCGGGGAGTGAGGTGGAGTATAACCAATGAAATTTGTTTGATTTTGCTTACATGCCCTGCAGGAATTTTGTTGTCAACTTTAGATATTATTATATTTATAAAAATTATAGCTTTTTAAACTATCTTAAAGACACCATACATTTTTTATGAAATCTTAAAAAATTTGCTTACATGCCCTGCAGAAAATCTGTTGTCAACTTACATATGTACATATATGTACATATACAAAAAAAAACATAGCTTTTTAAACTTTCTTACAAGAACTATTAATTAATTTAATAATAAAAAAAAAATTTAGTAATTAGAGGCACTCAGAGTCCTACAGTGTAACTACCACACTTTTTATTTATTTATTCATAATAAGGAAAGCGAAAGAAACGAAAATATGGTCATATTCATAACTCTGAATTTAAAAAAAAATTTTTTTTTGATTTTTCTTTAAATTTTTTTTTGATTTTTTTTAATTCTTTTATTATTTTTTTATTTTTGCTTTTATTTTCTTTTAATTTTTAAGACAATTATTCAAATTTAAGTAATAACTCATGGCTTTATAAAATATGGCCCTATATGTACTCTATTTTTTTTTAATTTCTTTTATTATTTTATAATTTTTTTAATTTTTAAGACAATTATTAAAATTCAATTCAAGTGAGCACTCGAAGCTTTATAAAATATGGTGCTATGCATAACTCTGAACAATTTTTTTACATTTTTTTTAACTTTTTTATTATTTACTTTTTTATAATTTTTTATTATTTATTTATTTTTGTTTTAATTTTTTTTTAATTTTTAAGACAATTATAAACATTTAAGTAATCACTGTCTTTATAAAATATGGTGCTATGTACAACTCTTAAAATTTTTTTTTTTAAATATTTTTTAATTTTTCTTTAATTTTTTTTTATAATTTTTATTATTTTTATTTTTTTTTTTTAATTTTTTAAATTTTTTATTATTATTATTTTTTTTTTTAATTTTTAAGAAAATTGTTAAAATTCAAGTAATTATTTTTTTATTTTTTTTTAATTTTTTTTTTTTTTAATTTTTTTCAAATAATTTTTGTAATTATATTTTTAATTTTCTATTTCTCACCACATAGATAGTACGATTAAATTGTTGTAAAATTTTTCTAAAAAAAGGTTTGAATTACAATGTAGTACTTAAACTGCAATAAATAGTTAATGTTGCCTAGTTATAGGCGCAATTTTTATATATAGGCGTTATTTTTTCCTTTTGTATTATAAACTGATCCAAAATTGTAGTTTAGAAGTATTATAACAGATAAAACAGATTTAGTAAGAACTTTGTAACGAAAATACCCACAAAATTTGACTACAGCGCCTTAAAGTATGCAAAGGGAGTATAAAGTAAGTTTAGAGAGAATTACAATTACCTTAACTTAAATTTAAAGGGAGTTATAATAATATTTTCAATTCGAAATGTTGAAAATTAAATTTTGTCTCGAAAATTTTACCCAAAACTTTGCTACAGCGCCTTAAAGTATGCAAAGTGAGTATAAAGTAAGTTTAAAGAGAGTTAAAATTACCTTAACTCAAAGTTTAGAGAGCGTTAAAGTTATATTTCTCAATTAGAAATGTTGAAAATTATTAAAATAAAATTTCATCTCAAAAATGTTAACCAAAACTTTGCTACAGCGCCCTAAAGTATGCAATGTTAGAATCAAACTAACAAGAAAAGTTTAATTTTAATTGGAAATACTAAATTATACACCTAAATTTCATGTTATAACGTAATTTAATAAAAAATTTGTAATATTTGGATTTATTGTGAGCTTTTAGGTGCACTATAATGCTGTTTAATGATTATTTTAGTTGAATTTGTATATAATAAATTTAAAATCTGCATTAAACGTTTTAAGAGATATTAAAACTATTTACAATATTTGCAAAATTGAAAAGTCAATAAAATATAGCATATTTTTAGGTGTTTTCCAAACTTTTTTAAGAAATCACATTATTTTTGGTGTTTCATTCATTTCTTTAAGAGCCTGCATATTTCTAGGAGTTTGCATAATTTTAGGAGTTTTATTGCTTTTCTAACCTCACTTTGGAAAAATTTAGGGGTTATGAATTACAAATTCTAGCTTTGAGCGAAATTTATTTAAGTAAAATTGGCTAAATAAATAACAAGAGACATATAATATATACATATGTATGTATAAAAGTTTTCGAATACGCGTTTCGCTTTCAGACTAATTTTGATTGTAAATTTTTTTAAATTAAAATATATATTAATATATTATATAACTAATCAAATTACACAAACACCGAATTGCAGTACAGTAAGTATGTTTGCTATATATTATAATTAATATTGAGTGTATAAACAATATGTGGGGCATGTGAGTCTCACTATGTGTGTACAAACTGAAGAACCAATGACGAAGTGTATGAGACAAACAAATTGCTGGTAGAGTTTGCAGATTATGCTGCCAATGCCGTTGACTACAAATAACTGTATATTAGCCTGATTATTATTTTACATTCAATTATTAATTTTGTTAACTTTTTTGTTGCACTACAACAAACGCAAATTAAGAATTAATGAAAGAATATGCAAGTGTAAACAAACTAAAATAGTACGACATCAAAGACAACAATAAAAGAGCGCGCTTTAACAAAAATTCACAAAAAAATAGGATCAATTTAAATGTAACGGTATAATATTGCATTTTTCGCACAAAAAATGTGTGTGTGTGGTTCAAAGCAAAGTGTTGAGCAATAACAAAAAGATAGAAAGGGCAGTCAACTGTGCACTGCAATCATGTGAAAACTGAGGAAATCATGTCAAATGAAGATCAAATGAAATAAGAAATGAAACGTAAGAGACGCACAGCACAGCAATATGACGGAGTACAGCGCACGAATTCGCGTGAAATAATTGCAAAATATATATAGATAATGCCAATAGTTTCGTGAGAAACAATACAACTGCATATACGCGCATAAAATAATCCAAACACACTCTAACGCACACGCACACACGCACAAACACACTACGACGCACTTACCTTGTCGACGTTTTCACGCGTCTTGGCGGAGGTCTCCACGTAGGGCACCTGCCACTGTTGGGCTCGTGTCTGGCATTCGTTCAGCGGCACTTTGCGTTTGTCGCTCAAGTCGCATTTGTTGCCCACCAACAGGAACGGTATGCTTTCGTCATTTTTCACACGCAAAATTTGTTCCCTGAAAATGGTGGAAATCGAAGGTTTAATAATCGTATTTAAATGTTTAGTAACTAAATATATGTATATAATCTATTGATACACACGTTATGCAGATATATACATATATATTGAAGTCCGAAAGTCACCAATTTTTTATTATATTTTATATATTGTATCAGTGTACAGTATCACAAAAGGATATTCGTGTCACATGGCGTATGAGTAACATTTTATATACTTTTTAAAATTGTGCTACTAATTAAAGAAAGGTATTGAAGTGATAAAAAAAATATAAATGTGACTTAGAAAACGCAAACAATGTTGATTATACCCTTCACTATATTTTGTAATAGTCGAGTCCTCACCCCCTTCAGAATTGAGATTTGAGCAAGTTTAGCTAATTTCGGATCACCTTCAAAAATAAAAAAAAACATTTCGTTCTCAATATTTGTAAAACGAAAGAGAGAGATACCTAGCTAGAAGATAGTAGCTCTACCGCCGCTATATGGCTAGCACCACTGTAAACAAAGGGAACGGGAAAGGTTTCGTTTGGACCAGATGCGACCTTTTCACAGTAATTCGCTGTTACTTGACGCCAAGCGGCAGCTTACAAGAATTCCAAGAAAAGCTCGACAATAATGAGGAGGCAATCAGGTCTACAGAAGGTCAACTAATTATCGCCGGTGACCTAAATTCAAAAGCCGTGGAGTGGGGTATGCACCACACGGACTCGAGAGGAAAGCGCATCATCAGAACGCATGGCAGGCTCAAGTTGACACTGGTAGCGATCATCAATACATTTATTACACGAACGACATCAGAACAAACGTTAACCAGCACAGGAGAAATATTGGAACACGAAAGTGGAACACTTCGAAACTAACCTCCGCAATAGAAAACCCATAATTGCAAAAAAACTGTCGAGAACACAATGCTTAATATAACAAGAGCCTGTCAAAATTCAGTGCCCTACCTAGGCGTAAGACTGGACCCCAGGCTAACCTTCTGGGTACAAATCCAGCACGCCGCAGGAAAGGCAGCGAAAATTACCTCCCATCTCGGCAGACTAATGGCCAACATTGGAGATCCCAGACAAGAAAAGAGAAAGCTTCTAATGTCGACGACAATAAGCGCCCTATTATACCCAACCCCGCTATTATCCGGTCATGGATACTTTAAAAAGTACCTCCACTGTATGGGAAAAGTCGAAGAGCCGTTATGCCTTTACAACGACGCGGCAGAAGACGCCGCTGAACACACATTCTTTGAATGTCAAATAGGTCTTCTACAGCGGTGTGTTCTCGTTGCCATCGCACCGCTGTAGAAGACCTATTTGACAGACCGCAGACAATTTAATTAGTGTCATGCTGGAGAGTAAAGCAAACTGAGGGATTCATTATCAAGATATTCTCAGCAGGATACTCTCTGTGGCCGCAGGTGCGCAGGAATAAATCTCTCAATGAGAAAAATGGTTCCTTTGAGGAAGAGTTTTTTAGTGATCTGCAAGTGGCTCATGATAATGCGGAAGACAAATTCCACCCTCTCACCAGCAAAAAATAAAAATATGTCATCAACGAAATGAATAACTTTTTTTTTATAATTTAGAAAAAATTACGATAATGCTCTTAAAGTTTAAATTCAAATAAGCCATAATCAAAAATAGCCTTAACATCCCCATCCAGATCAGTAAATCTCTGGAGGAATTTCCAACGTGTTCAATGAAATACTTGTAGTTGGTTATTATACTTTTCAATCAAAATCTACCAAATTCAGCGAGAATATATAATTTCAGTGCTGAATATTTATTCATATAAAAAAATGTTTCTTTATTTTCTAATTTTTTTTATATTAGTTAAATTTTTTATGTGTGCTTAATTTGAATTTTGTTTATGTATTTTTTTTTAATTCTTTGCTTAATTTTCTTTGAGAATTTTAGTTTTTTTTTCTAATTTCATTTTTAAATCTTTTTCTTAATTTTTTTAAATTGTATTTTTGATTTTTTCTTAATTTTTCTATGCTTGTGTAATTTTTTATGTGTATTTAATTAAATAATCATAAATATTTTTTAATTCTTTTCTTATTTTTTTTTCATTGTAACTTTTTTTCATTTACATTTTTTTATTAATTTCAATTTTGTTCTTAATTTTATTTTTAAATCTTTTTCATCATTTTTTTTTAATTTATAATTTTTTTTTATTTTAATTTATATTAATTATTATTTCATAATTTTTGTTTTATTTTTCCACATTTCATTTAATTATTTGTTTTTACAAAATTTGAGTTTCCTTTCGATTCAATACAACGTGTTGGCAAGTGTAATCGCATAGTGGTAAAACTGACGCATTTAAATCGAATTGAACACGAACGCGTAAAATCCGTCAAAAATTAAAAACTGAAGCAAATTGTCCAAATCAACATAAAACGCTAAAGTTTAAATAAACGAGCAAACACATATGTATTTATGTAAATATAGGTACCATACATATTTGTATGTATGTATGTACATATGTATGTATGTATATTGAACGCCTTTTTGTAATCAACCGCAATTTATTGAATACTGACTCATGCGAACAACACGCGATGAAAATTCTAATGAATCAACGATAAAGGCGCTACAAATGTACATACATATGTTAGCATGTATGTAGGCACATACTCGCAAGTATTGACAGGTAATTGCTGTATTTTTCTTAGACTTAAATTTTCAAATTTTTTTCACAGCCAATTAAAGCTGCCATGTGAACACGTACCAGCAATCAAGACCGCTATCTGTCAGATGGCAAATGGAAAAGCCGATTCTAGACAAAAACCGATGGACTGTGCGAATGTTAGTACGCCAGGCGTAAAAATAGAAGCAAAATAAAAATAATAAAAGCTTAGAAAAAAGGTCTCCACGACAGGCAACAGCAGGGGTTACCACCCAAAAGTACCGACGATTGTATATGAATGAAATCAGATGTGAATATCGCAGTGGCAAAAGTCTATATATAATACATAAAAGTACATATAAAATACATATGTATATGTTCATGTATAGATATACATATGTAGATATTTATAGTAGATCTGAACAAGTTTCTCAGGTAGTTCGCGTGCGCGTCGGATGTGTGTTTAATTTATTGTTTGATTTTGCATGTGAGGCTTTTCGCTTTCGTTTTTCGTTTTCCATTTAATTTTGCACATTTCGTTGCGTCTACAGAGCGCTGGAAAAGCGTGTGCAGTTATGGTGGTGTGATGTGTGCGTGTCAAATCACACGGCAAATGGAAATTTCAATGTGAATTTCATGCGTTAAATGTGTTTGGTGTTGGCATTCGCATTCGAGTCAGTTGCTGGTTGCCCATAAATCCACAAATACTCTTTGTTGCATTTGCTCACACACTCGTCCAAACACATAAATTCGCACTTGGCTATTTGAACAACAATGTTTGCACAAATATTTAAATGGACCGGATCGAAGCGTGTGTTTTTCATGCGCCTTTTAACAGCATTCTCTGCTTGAATACAATATGGAATTAATAAATTGGAATTAATATTGCATTAGCCCAAATGGTTAGTACAAGGTGTCGACGTTATGAAAGTGCCGGAAATAGTGGGTGATGATTTTAATATAAGAAGAATTTAAAAATCATAAAGTATATTTTCTGTATGCCTTAGGCATAGACTTTGACTTAAACCATCTATTAATATATTTTTAATTTCTAATATTTTTTCAGTGTTGTTGTTGTTTGTATCTGAAATGACTAAAATTTCGAATTTTTTATAAGTGACTGACAAATAATGGTGTCAAAAACGTATATTGAGAAGAAGTCGATATAGAGAGCTATAATGTGACATGAAACATTTGAGAAATAAAAGAGAAAATTTGAGACGATAGAAAAAAGGGATAACCCCTACAGTTAGAATTCTCAAAAAATCGATTTTTTATTATATTTTCTTAATATATGTATGTATTAATGAATACACACAGACAATTTCATATCGTTCCGATGAATATTTTCGAAGTCACACGCAAATTTGAAAAGGCGTTTCAGAGTGCTTGAAAGTACATTTCAAAAGTTAAACGCGTTTTTCTCAAAATGGTGCTTTCAAAGTCGGTGACCGCTAAACGGATTAGTCTCAAGTGTAACACGAGCTCCTTAAATAATTTTTTTAGTAATTAACCTAAGATTTTTTTTAACCGATAAATATTTTTTTACAAAGAATTTTATGCAGAAATTTGGGCCAAAAATAGATTTTTTTTGGGAGAAACCGCCATTTTGTCATAAATTTTATTTAGCTTATTCTTTCGTTAATTACTCGATATAACATTTAACGAAATCTGTTTGGTTCTTCAAATTCAACGGATCCAGTTCAGAGATATAGTGATCACCGCAAAACGTCTTTTTTGAAAAGAGCTCCCGGAGTTCCTTTCCAAATAAATATTTTTACTAATACTGAGTCTTAAACAGTTAAAAGATACCATAATATGTGCACAAATTTTTGGACCAATAAATTTAAAAGTTTTCTCAAAAAAAACGATCAATATCGTCTAATAATGCTCATTATTGGTGGTAGCGGCATTTTCTGCGTCATTTGCAAAAAAGTAAGGCCCGATGAAACCACAAACCACACCAAAACGGACAATTTTTGGGAATGCAATTGGGTCTTCTGAACTACACGAGGACTTATGGTGGACTTTTGTTTGTTGACCAAGCTTTTAAGGTCATTTCAGAAAATCGTTTTTTTTTTTGTTTGCCTTATTAAATTCTACAATACCTCTAGAATATTGTCCTAAATTTTAAAGTTGAACTGAGTAATAGTTTCGGAGATACAGCCTTGAGAACTGATCCGCTCGAGGCTAGGTGCCCCGTCTTTAAACGTGTTTTTCTCGAAACTGTGTTTTGGAAGTCGGTTCACACGATTTCTCAAAAAGTTATCGACCGATTTAGATTTTGTGTATACGTTTTTAAAATAACATTATCTAGTTATTCAACGAAGGATTTTTTCTTGTTTCATTACAACTTATTTCTTGACCAATAAATGGCGAAAATTTGACCAAAAAATGAGATTTTTTGTTCTAAGGAAAATTTTAATATTTTTTATTTCCTTCGTTCAGAAACGAGATTTAGATATGTACTAACGAAATATGCTTAGTTTTTTAATTTTATATGAACCAGTAATAAGTTATGCTGTCCACGGCGAGAGCACTTTTTTGTGAGACACCCAGGGAAATGAGGTCTCAGCAGCTGAATTTTCAACATTTTTGTATCGAAATTTCAGGAGATATTGTTCAAATATGTACCTTTGATATAACATATTATATATTATTTTTTAAATATATGATTGCTTACATTTAAAAAATCGTAAAAATACCTTTTTTTGTACCTCTACCATCTAACCCCTTAAGCCAGAAATGAGCCTTATCTGTTTGTACATGATTTTTTGATGAAATTCGAAACTACAGTAGCCACCGGAAAACGCGAATTCGCGTAATAATCTTGGACAATTTCTAAGTGCTAAACCAAAGTGAAACATGATATGATGAAATGGCAAACCTTACTAAACACGCTGGCAGAATTTGACATAAATCTGTAAACAAACATGACCGTCACGAGCTGTCAAAATTACATTCCTATGAGTAGACGCGTTATTTGTAACTATTTAAAGCAATAGAATAGAATAGATAAAGGCTTTTAACGTTGAAAAAAACTAACGAGCGATTATTGCGAACTTCATCATCTTGATGACTAATGATTTGGTACAGAGAATATGTTGGATTCAATAAGCAATAAGCAATTTGAAGTCCCATTCATATTATTTTGTTATCGTTTTCATTAATTTGAGACACAAATCTGTCGAATGTCAACTTGCATGTTACTCACATTACAAAAAGCTTTATTATGCCATAAAAATATTCATGAACGATGTGCTACCTCAAAGATATGTATATTCCTTTGATATCTTTTTAGTTTCAACTTTCTCGATCAACTTCATTTTTGAGTCATATATAATTATTTATGGGATGTTTTCATGTTTTCGTCTATTGTTGTTGTAGCCGCAGAATTCTGCCGACTAGACAGTTCTTGGCCGGTTAAAAATATCCGGGTCCTTTCAGGTTACGTAGGCGCAGCTGTCGTGGGAACGGCAAACATTTCAATCATTGCCTTCAGTGGTCATATGAACTACGTGAAATTCTACAAACTACTTTCGAATATTTAACTTGCCTGACGGATTACACTTCCTAATGCAATTTTTTGTTGTTCTACTGACACAACATTTATCACATATAATATTATTTTAGCAACACACGAAATATTTATTTAATTTTTTTCCAATTTCAAACACGTTCCTACCGAAAGTCTTATCATAAAACTAGTCTAAATACAAAGAAATTAGTTCATCTGGCTCTTTTCATTAAAAAAAATTATAAAAACGTATTTTATTGGTTTGGAATTTCAAAAAATCTTTTTTTTAAATTTTTTTTTGTGAGATCAAAGGAAATAGAACTTTTGTGAGAGCAGCCCGTTGGTCTAAGTCGGCTACTTCAATCTTTGTTCGTGTTTTTCTCGAAACATCGTTTTCAAAGTCACGGTGGTCACGATTTCTCAAAAATTAGTGAAGCGATTTTATTAAAATTGTTCACAGTTCTTCCCAATAGGATAACCATGTGATCGATCGAAGGATTTTTGTTTTCTCAAGGAAATTTGTTATAAAAAATTAGACCCAAAATCATTGTTTTGTTTGCAACTTTGCCAAAAGGCCACTGTTTCCAAATCGCTCGATTAATCAGAGCCTGTGCTCATCTGGCTCAAACCACTCCAAGTGGAACATGAAAATTTCTTTAAAGCACCGATTTGGAAAATTAGCACATTATTAGATGAAGGATCAGACGCATACCTCGTGATCTAAATATTTCGTCAAAATTCAGTTTTTTACTAATGTTATTGAAGGTTGAATTTTAGAGCACGATCAAATTTTAAAAATTATTTTCTTATAAAGTCCAGCAGATAAATCGATGAAATTTTCTGTACCCAAAGAAAAATGTTCGTACTATATTATCAAATTTTTTCTGCCGCCAAAACCCACGTAACCCCTTAAAAAGTAATTAATGTCTACAAGTTTGACTAATACTAGAAAAAGCACAACTCATTCTCTAGTCCCCAAAAATACTCGGTTTTATAACCGATTGTTATATATCTCTACTACAACAGTTAGAACACCTAATTTTTTAACGTTAATGACATTATATAATACAATATAAATAAAGCGTAAATCCTTTACTTAAAACTGAGGTCAGGCCTATTCTCACAAATGCGAATTAAAAGAAAAATAGCTGAATTAATAAAACTAATGGACTACAAAACATAAAAAATCAACCACCAAAAAGCAAAAGCACGAATGAAACGGGGTTCCAGAAATAAATGTAAATTAAGTATATAAAACATAAACGAAAATGTATTTTATATGTTTAACAACCACTTAAAGTTCCCCATAGATCCTTAAAAAATAAACAACAGTTACCTTTCCAACTTATTAGCCGCTTTATGCTTTTTCTTAGCGAAAATACATATTTGAAAATCCCAATGGGTCGACGAAATATTACCTATTGGCACAGTCCAGCCCTTTGCTGTTTCTGTTGCTGTGGCAACGTTTGCCAGCAGCGGCCGAGGGTGGACATACGTCACGTGATTTGTTATGCACCCTCGCTTCGTGGCAGGTGAAACACGTCTAAAGGTAGACTAGGTTACATACACATAAGCGCAAATACATTTGCATACTGGCAAACGTGCTTTCTTGCGTCGGAGCGCAACGCACCTGCCGCCCATTACCACGGCCCAGGCACTTTAACAACAGTTTATATGCGAAGTTTTGTAGTTCCGTCTGCAGGACGCGTCAAGTTGACGCCGCAGTGTGTAGTGGATCAATACGGCATGCACTTGAGCTTACATGTGTGCCGCGTGTTATGCGGAAGTCGACCAAATATTCGACGTGTTTACGTGACATGCCGACATTAAGGTCGTCGCCATCACGCAGACTATGCGCTGACGTACAAGGATTGGTGTCCTGGCGCTAGCTTTGCATTTTATGGCCTAATGGTTTGGATACATATTTCTATATACTATATATGTAATACAACTAACGGTTTTATGGCTTTTAAGGTGTGGCGTTTTTAGGTAACGGTATAAGCGCACTAATTGAGCACATTAGGGAGCTTAATGAGGTCAGATGTTAGACGTACTTGAAATTGTGTGTACATATGTAGGTAGGCAAATCATATTAGACGTAACTTTCCGTCCAATTAGTTAGACAAGAACAATTATCCTCAATAGCGAAGATAAGTACCATATACGAGGACGGTCCGATAAGTACTAATCCTCACCATTCGATGGCGTTACTATAGCAAGCTGAATTTACTATCTTGTAAAACATTCACGAATATGACTGATGTCAAAGTTTAAGCCAAATCGGACAAATAGTTTTTTTCACCGCATGTGGCAACGTGCGAGTCCGGGAATTTTAGGAAGATTTAATAGGAGAAATATTGGTCAGTGTTTCTTGATTTTAGAAAAGAAACGGGCAGTGAAATCGTGAGTGCATAGACTATTCTCCTTTTTTGAGGACTGTCAAAAATATATTTAACGAGTTTCAACGTGGTCGGACGGGTTTTGATGAGCTACGGCCACGTGCTCTGAATATGGTTACCACGGTGGATGACGTAAAAGTTCACGATTTCATATTGCATGAGGTAGCTGAGACTGTTTAGGTTAAATCTTGCATGAAATATTTGGTAAGAGAAAGTTGGATGCCGCATTTGCTCACTCCGGACGACAAGCGCAATTGTGAAATCATTTTACAGCAGAGTTCAGCGAATTTCGAAGAAGTTTCTACGTCGGGTCGTGACCGCGACGGAGCAGAGATCAAGCGATAAACAGCAGATACTAAGGAACAGTCGAAGCAGTGGGTTTCACTCGGCGAATCTACTCCGAAGAACGCGAATACTGACTGTCCAAACTTTCGAAAAAGTGACAACGGATTCTTGGATTCCCCAGACGTCGTTGAAAAGGGCAACTAAAAAGTCCTTCATCATTCACGTTATTGTTGTTGTAGCGGCAAAACTCTGCCAAGCTGACAGTCATTGGCCGGCTAAAAAATCCGGCTCCGTTCCGGTTACGCAACCCTACCGTCGTGAGAACGGTCATCACTCCTGATGTTGTTGTTGTTATAACGGGTACCTAATCTCCGTTTGGATGACTAGGATTAGATAAGTTGTCGTCGACGTCATCCAACGGTATGCCCAAGAAACGATCCGTTTCGACGGAGTCGGACCAAAGGGAGAGACTGAGTAGGGTTAGTGGGGAATACAAAGAGGTAGCCAGTGTCATGCGGAGACTCCTTGCACGCAAGACATATAATATATACTATGTCGGGGTCTATTCTGGATAAGAATGAAGTATCCAAAACGAAGCTGCGCAAGGTTACCTCTCGTTTCACGCGACAAATCCTGATATTCGTCTGCATTCACACATACACACAAAATGTTCAATTGTTTTACTTGTTTTGCTGAAATGGAAATGTTTCGACTGCACTCACCTTTTTCATTGAGAGTGAGTCGGTGAAGGTGTTGATGGATCTTCTGTGAATGGCGGTCAGTGCTTGACGAAAGTTAATTGCGTCCGAAGTCTGGTCAGCGTATTGTTTGATGTCGTCGAAGTAGTTGAGGAATGACGATTTCTGCGAAAACGCCCCAGCAGGAACTGCTGCCTCAATATGCAGGTGATGTCGTAGTTCGGAGCGCATTGTTCTGAGAAGTCTGGAGCTTGCTCGGCTGCATTCCACTGCATCCAGGCGACCATTCTTTACATAACTTACATCAGTAAGTCTTAGTCCAATTCCCACAACAGCCGGTTCTAGGTACCGGAATTGACACAGATTTTATCCAGCCAAGGGCTGTTATTTCGGAGATCTAACACCCTTTGGCTCGGTAAGTCTTATAGTTCCCGCCCTGCTTTATGGTGTAGAGGCATGGACAATGACACTATCTGATGAGTCGGCGTTAGGAATATTTGACAGAAGAGATGGGCAACCCCATGCGATGTCGAATTGCAGAATATATGTACAGACCCCACCGTCGCCGCGTCTAAATTGTTCGAACAAAGCTACTAACTGCTGCTCCAAACAACATATCCACCAGGTTTATTGCCGTACAAATTCTTTTTGGTTCCAAACTTGAGGATGATGGTGGATAGATATATGAATCACCAAGGAACTTAATTAGCAGATCTCCAGAAAACGTATTTTTACAAGCAATTTAAAGAGATTGGAGCATTTTTGATAAAAGGAGCCGTTTCGAGAAATTGCTTCTTTGTAGGTTAAACTCCGATAAATGCTAGAGATTGATTTTTAATAAGCGATTCCACGCTTTTGATATGGAAAAATAAACAAATCTGCAATTTTTCTAACACAAGCGAGCAAATGTAAACTCAACACCTCACACAACCAAAAGCGAAGGAGGCCAAGTCAATCAAAAATAATAAATAATACGCTGTAGAAAGAGGCACGAAGACAACCGCTAGTTATGAGGTGAAAATTGCGAAGAAGAATGCATGAAAAATGAAAATCATAATAACCGGCTTATGCTATAATGACAGCCATAAGTCGACACTCTCCAAAGCAGTCAACGCATTTCACTAATACGCCGGCTACAGTTTGACTAAGAAATCAGCAGCTTAACAAAAGCCAAATGCTAGACAAACGCCACTAGCGAAAAACCATTTGTAAGCAGCCGTAAATGTTGTTGGCCAAATTTTGATAGTCAAATGTTTATGGCACACATGCAAATACATATGAATATATATGTACATATATGTATGTATGTACATATGTATGTATGTATGTATGTTTATGTGTCTTGTGTGTAAATTTTGCTCACCTGAATTCTTGTGTTGCCTGGAAGCTTTCATCGTCTGTGATTGAGAAGACACAGAGGAAACCCTCGCCGCTGCGAAAATAATTATCGCGTATGGCGGCGTAATCCTCCTGCCCGGCAGTATCCAATATATCTATTTGTACTTCTTCGCCATCTAAAACGACCTGCAAACACACACATACACAAAATGTTCAAATGTTTTGCTTGTTTTGCTGAAATGGAAATATTTCGACTGCACCCACCTTTTTCCTATAACTATCTGCTTTGGTTGGTTCGTAGTCCTCCACGAATTCGTCGTACATGAATTGTAGTGTCAGTGCCGATTTGCCGACACCACCGCTGCCCACCATTATCACTTTGTGGAGCGCGGGTCCGACTGTCGGTTTTTTACTCATTTTGTCTGACTTTTGTTGTTGTTGTCGCTGTTGCTGTGCTGTGTTAAGTGTTTGACTTTACGCCGTACTTCCGGTCGGTGTTTCCGCTGTTTTAATTTATGCGCCAGCAACTGTATTCTTAGCTGAGTGTAGTTTGTAACAGTAGTTTTTGTTAGTTTATATCCTGATTTGACTGTAAGCAAAAAAAAGTAATGTTATTAGACGGGAAAACATCAACATTTTTTTTTTATTGTATATACATAAGTATGTACATTGTACAAGCATGCGACAGAGGTATTTATTACTCTCGCATTTGGCGTGAAAATCCTATTAAATGACAACAATAATATTCATTACAAAAACATGCACTTTCTCTGTAGTCTTGCATTCGAGATGTTCCGCTTTCTCATAATCGCTGGACATAAAAATGAACGTCAGTGAACTATCTGAGCTGACCTGCTGGGCAGGAAGCTGTAAAAACCACATGTCAGCATGTGACGTCCATATCCTCATTGCCAAGCGTTTTTATGAAATACTTAATAAACGAGTATTCACCTCGTTGAAGATTATTGCATGTATATAAGTTAACTAATAGCGCTAGTGCCAATATTAACTTTTTAAAAAGAGATTAAGTTCGAAAAGATAAGCTCTAACATCGACCAATTGACAATATACAGTGAATCACAGACGAGGAAGCTCCAGACTTGTTAGAACACTGCACTCTGGACTACGACAGGATGCCTCTTGATGTCTCCTATCGAACACCTGCATAATGAACTTCTTTCCAAACAGTTACTGCTGGGATGCTTTTACATAAATCATCTCTACAGTCGCCTGCTTGGAACGGAATCGCCTCCCAGGAGCATCAAGAGGTCATTCATCACCTACGTCGACGACATCAAACAATACGTCGACCAGACTTCGGACCCAGCTAACTTCCGACAAGCACTGACCGCCATTCACAGTGAAGCCATTAACCATCTTCCCTCTTAGTGAATGGCGTTGTTGGATTGGAAACCTCCAATCATTACGAAGAGCTCGAGTTGCCGGGAGAAACGAAAGTGACGCTTGTACAGCTTCGTTCTAGATACTGTAGCGGGTTAAACTCCTACTTATCAAATAACTAGCCACCTTTTTGCATGCCCTGCCAACCTTACTCATCTGTCGCCGTTCTCCCTTTAGTCCGACCCCGTCGAAACAGCACGTTTCGTTGGCCTACCGTTGAATGACGTCGACGACAACTTATCTAATCCTTACCATCCTAACGGGGATTAGGTACTCGTTACAACAACAACAACCAATTGATATAATTGATGGGGTTTTCAGACCTTTTTCAACCCATAAATGCTTCAAAAACTAAGTCCTCTTTATACATAGTAAATCGAATTTATATGATATCTATAGAAAGTTCAATAGGACCCCAAAATATTCGACATCTAATTACTATCCATATCCTATAATATTTGTTTCGAAACAACTATTTTAGGTTATTTTTTAAGAATTAAAGGCTCAATATATAACTGATTTAAATAATCAGAATTTCGATATGTTTTTAATGCCGTTGCAATCTGACAACTCACAACTTTATCGTATAGTTTGACATTTTTGATGATATACTATATGTACAAACTCAGAACGTTTTGGCATACGATTGCTACTGTTATTTACAGTAACTAAAAATATTCATCTTGGCCAAAAAATGGAATTAAATCACGAACATATTTTCGCGATTATTTTTTACAACTTTTGATATGGATTAACTCAGCAACCGAACATCGACGAACTTAATTCAATTTTTGGCGATAAAGCTCCAACAAAGATCAGTATTTATCGATGGTATGATGGATCCATTGGTTCAAATGCATACAAATAGATCTTAATAGAGAATATTTTGAAGAATAATAAATCGGTTTTCGATTATCGATATTTGCTAATTCCGAAATATAAAAGACCACCCTCGTATAAGCTATGCAAAATTATACATATGTATGTTTCCAAGGAAATCACAGCTACGGAATCGCTGAAAGTGCAACAGAAGGGTTTTAGTGAGCTTAGATTCCGCCTTAGTGACGTTCATGGTCGCCTGGTAGAATTAGATAAGTTTGGATTTCGACGATTTTAGTGCCAAGTTTATGCTAGAATCCTGTTGTACAATGATTTCTAATTTAAAATTTCTATAAATCAAAATATAATTCATTATGAGGCGGCTATAAAATATAAGAATATTTAAAAATAGTGGAATGGCTTTGTAATAGTCATTCTGAAGTTAAAACATGACCGAGGGAGATAGAGATTATATTTTATAAACAATGTTGTTCTTAGTAATAAGCAGTGTTTACTTAGAAATGACCTTGTGTATGTAGAAGCAGGCGTTCAGAGTGGTATCCAACAATGTCAGCCGATTATTCCCTGGCCTTATAAATTATTATGAAATAGCTTGTATTTTAACTTCTAATAATTTGGCTGATTTCGAAGCAATTCAATAATTTTACAGCCAGTTTATTGCTGCGGCAGCGGTCGCTGTCGGCTTCAGATAAATAAATTCTGAAACTTTAAAAATTTTCAGATCTGCTTTTTAATACTCGAACTATAGCATATAATTCAGGGACTAAATGCACTCAAAAACGAAAATCACTGAGTATAAAATATTTTTCGAAGGTTGTTTGTCGTAGAAAAAAATTTCAAATTTTTCGACACTATTATTTATACTATTACTATAGCCATTCTGGCAAACATAGAAAGCATAAGAGACACATTTGGTTCTCAAAAAAATTTCATGTTCAATCAAACCAAATAAAAAACTAATCCGCAAAGTTCAAAAAATTTATTTATTTACAAGTTAAGTGCAAACTATTAAAACTGCAATTGAGTGCAACATTTTACGCTAATCCACAGTTATGTGCTGAAAAGCAAGCATTTATTGCATAATACGAAAACCAAAAGTAACCAGACCGGAATGCCAACCCATCGAAATAATGTCAGCAATGCCAAATTGAGAAAGTCCACCGGCATTTGTGCACACCGAATGACAGGCTACATACTCACACGTGCATATGCATGTACATACATACATACATGCATGTTCGCTCAAAAATATTCAGCGTAAAAGTGGACAAGCCAATTTGGGACAAATGCAACTGAAATGAAAGTGGATATGCGGTTATTAAATAACGGCAGCTAACATTATAAATATTGACGCTTGTATGTATGTATGTACATACATATGTGTTACATGAGTATGCCTTTATGCATTAAAATGTGTGGCAAATTGAAGAGTAAATCTATTAGTTGGGTGTGGAGAGAAATTTCGAATATAGAAAATTTAAAAAATGTGTATAAAAATTAAACAAAAGCATAAAAATATCAAAATGGAGAAAAAACATAAAATATTAAAAAAAAATATAAATTAAAAATTAAAATTAAAAAAAAATATAAACAAAATAACATTTAAAAAATACAACAGAAATAAAAATAAAAAAAGTGCAAAAAAGTGCAAAAAAATGAAAATCAAAAATAATAAAGTAAAAAATAAAAAATTAAAAGAAAAAAATTAAATAATATTTAAAAATATATATTTAAGAAAATTAAAGAACATTTCACACAAAATTAAAAGACATACATATACATATGTACATTATATGTACATATGTATGTATGTATGTATATATGTATATATAATGTATAAATGAAGAAAAAACAAAAATTTAAAAAATACATACATATGTATATTAAAAATTTAAAAATTAATATTAATAAAAAAATATAATAAATAAAAAAATATAAAATAAATACGATCTAATAAAAGAAAAAATAAAATAGTGGAAAATAAAATATTAAAAGAAAAAAATTAAATTAAATAAAAAAAATAGTTTAGAAAAAACAAAGAAAGAAAATTAAATTATTGACAAAAAATTATGAAAATCAAAGAATTATATATAAAAATTAAGAAAAAATACAGAAAATTTAAAAAACAAATTAAAACTTTAAACATTTAAAAATTTTAAAAATTATATAATTTTGCAATATTATTATAAAAAAATAGAAGAATTAAAAAAAGAAAATAAAAAATAAAATAGGAAAAAATTAAATAAAACTAAAAAAAAATATTTAATAAAATCAAAGTACATTTCACATAAAACTAAAAGACATAGACAAGAAGAAAAAACACAATAAATGTAAAAAATAAATTAAAAATAAAATAAAGTATAAAAAATACAACAGAAATAAAAAATATAAAAAAAAAAAAAATAAATAAAATAAAAAACATTAAAAACATTAAAAAAGAAATAAAGAAAAGAATAAAAATTAAAAGAAAAAAATTAAATAAAAATAAAAAATTTAACTTAAAAAATTTTTTTTTAAATAAAGAACATTTCACATAACTTTTCCAATGCTTCGAACATGCACAGGACAAATAAATAGCGCATACGAATATTTTTTACATACATCCATACTTACATATACACAGACATATCTATGTACGTACTAACGAGCTCCACCCAAAAACTGGGTGCAATGACCAAATCAATAAAACCTAATCAATACAAAAGGGTGATTTGAACGCAGACGGGCCAAGCCCATATAAAAATGCGTATGTATGTACATATGTATGTGGACAAATGCATTATTGTATGATTTTCCAATAAATTTGTTTTATTTTAACCATGACTTCAGCTGCTTTCATGCATTTTCTTCGCTTACATAAAAAGAGCAGCTGCAAACAGGGTCTTACATTACCTACTTTATATACAGATATACACACAAACATACGTACATATGTATGTAAGTAAACAAAAGTCAGTATCATCACAATTGATCCAAGTATAAATGTGCGTGTGTGTGTGTGTTGGTGTGCGCTTTTATTTAATTTGGCACGAGAGCGCGCAGCCGCCACATGTGGCCGGACGACCGACCGGCCGGCTGGCTAATGGACCAGTTTAGATTTGCCGCAGCGCCGCAAATGGAAAAGAACATTTGCATGCATATAAAGCAGAATAGTCGTAAAATTAAAATGTACATATGGAGCAGTAGTAAAAGTTATGCTTTAATATCATATAATTCCCCCTTGTTCTTTATTATTTAGACTTATATGTGTGTATGTTTATGGCAGCAGCAGATTCCAGTCAGCCATTTGACAAGCTGTTGCGATCACTTTCCTTCTTTTTGCTAAAAATAGCTAATTGTTTGCATAAATGTTTTTCCAACTCTTGTGCTGATGGAGGAACATACATACATACATACATACATATAATCTCAATATTTAATTAATAGAAATTCTTTGATGTTTCTGATGAAAGTCTCACGAAAAACTTACTTTTTAGGTTGTCGATTAGCAAGCAAAAAAAAATCTGTCCAAAAATTAGTTTTGACAAGTCCAGATACCCCGAAAACGGCTACCACAAAGAATAATATGACAACTGTCCACGATCTAGTATTAGCAGACCGAAGATTACATTTATGTGGGGTAGATGAGACAGAAGGCATGTCAAAAAGTCAGATGTCCTGCATGAAATATGAGAACATAAATAAACTATCGGGAGCGGTGGATCCCGCGCTTTATCAATCCGTAACTAAAGGATCATTTCACAACAATATGTAACGATGTCCAGATGCAAATTGAAGCAGTTTTTTCATCGTTTGGTGACCATTGACAAAACATGAATCTACTATTAAAGACCACACACCAAGGAACTGTCGAAATAGCAAAACCCAGTGAGCCTGTTCTGAAGAAAGCAAAGACTCTTCCATCGACCGAAAATGTGATGGCCACCGCTTTATGAGATTCAAAAAGTAAGATCTACATAAACTTCTTAAGGAACGACAAAACAGTTACACTTCTTTATAATGCTGAATGAAATGTGGTACGAATGTGGCCGGATTGCATAAAAAAATTGTGAGGAGAAAAGTAATTCTTAGCATGACAACGCACCTGTTGACCTCTGGGTCAAACTAGGCTACGAACTACTGCCGAAGTCTTAAAATTTAAAATAATACAATCTTATTCAGGTTCTAAACCTGAAAAGTCACTCACAGAACAGAAATTCCACATAAATTACGAGGTCTAAGTTATAGACGTCCAGAAAACATATTTTGAATGCAATTTATAAAAGTTAGAGTCTCGATGAGTCAAGCTAAAAGAAGACTATTTTTTTGAAATTTTTTTCCAAAATTTTTGTTTTCGCTTTGTATGTACATACATATGTATGTATATTCTTTATGCTACAATGCTATGGGTATCTGAACTTCTGTCGAGACTTTGTATAATTTAGCCGATATTTTAGGAACATAGACGTCTGCGCGTTTTACTCGTAAACATAAAACAATCAAAAAACAATATTTTAAACAGACATCTTGAATATAAACATTTCTCAACATAGTACATATTTTGTATAAATATACACGAAAAACACCTGTAAACAGCTCCATGATCACATGAATCACTGCGAAACACAAAAACAAATAACAACCGCAAGAATTCCAAAATAACGTCAGCATGTGGAGAACATTAATGAATAGAACACATTGTTGCAATAATCAAAAGTAAAATATTTTGAAAACTGTAACTGTTCAATGCCAAGTACAGTGGTGGGATAAGGACTATATACAAACATATGTATGTATGTAGGTTTGAAACACTTTAAAAAAAATTTGATGGTGCTGAGGTTAAACCAATCTCAAATCGGGAAAAAATTAATAAAAAAAAAATTAATTGCGAAGGTAATTAAGAAAACATTAAAAAAAACACAAATAATAGAAAAATTATGAAAAATAAAAAAAAAACAAATAAGAGAAAAATTAAGAAAAACATAGATATATTAAGAAAAATTAAAATGAAAACTAAAAACAAAATTAATAGAAAGTTAAAAATGAAATTAACAGAATTAACAAATAAAGTTATAAAAAGAAAATAGAAAAATTAACAGAAAATTAATAGAACCATTAAAACAAAATTACAGAAAAAATAAAAAAAGAATTATAGACATTAAAAAAATAATAATACCAAATTAAAAAAAAAAAATTGAGCAAAAATTAAAAAAAAATATTGAAAAAAATTATTGAAAAAAAAAAAAAATTTGAAAAAAATTAAAAAAAAGCCACACTTAAACTCAAATTGGGAAAAAATTAAAAGAGGTATTTCCTCAAATAATAGAAAAACTATGAAAAATAAAAAAAAAACAAATAAAAGAAAAATTAAGAAAAACAAGTAAGGAAGGGCTAAGTTCGGGTGTCACCGAACATTTTATACTCTCGCATTATAAAGTGATAATCGAGATTTCATTATACGTCATTTACATATTTTTCAAATACCGTATTTTTGTAAAGTTTTATTCCGCTATCATCATTGGTTCCTAATGTATTATATATTATACAGAGAAGGCATCAGATGGAATTCAAAATAGCGTTATATTGGAAGAAGGCGTGGTTGTGAACCGATTTCACCCATATTTCGTACATGTCATCAGGGTGTTAAGAAAATATTATTATTATTATTACCGAATTTCATTGAAATCAGTCAAGTAGTTCCTGAGATATGGTTTTTGGTCCATAAGTGGGCGGCGCCACGCCCATTTTCAATTTTTAAAAAAAGCCTGGGTGGAGCTTCCTTCTGCAATTTCTTCCGAAAAATTTAGTGTTTCTGACGTTTTTTGTTAGTCCGTTAACGCACTTTTAGTGATTTTCAACATAACCTTTGTATGGGAGGTGGGCGTGGTTATTATCCGATTTCTTCCATTTTTGAACTGTATATGGAAATGCCTAAAGAAAACGACTCTATAGAGTTTGGTTGACATAGCTATAGTAGTTTCCGAGATACGTACAAAAAACTTAGTAGGGGCCACGCCCACTTTTCCAAAAAAATTGCGTCCAAATATGCCCCTCCCTAATGCGATCCCTTGTGCCAAATTTCACTTTATTATCTTTATTTTTGGCTTAGTTAAGACACTTTATAGGTTTTCGGTTTCCGCCATTTTGTGGGCGTGGCAGTGGGCCGATTTTTCCCATCTTCGAACTTAACCTTCTTATGGAGCCAAGGAATACTTGTATCAAGTTTCATAATGATATCTCAATTTTTACTCAAGTTACAGCTTGCACGGACGGACGGACAGACGGACGGATGGACAGACAGACATCCGGATTTCGACTCTACTCGTCACCCTGATCACTTTGGTATATATAACCCTATATCTGACTCTTTTAGTTTTAGGACTTCCAAACAACCGTTATGTGAACAAAACTATAATACTCTCCTTAGCAACATTGTTGCGAGAGTATAAAAATAGATATATTAAGAAAAATTAAAATGAAAACTAAAAACAAAATTAATAGAAAGTTAAAAATTAAATTAACAGAATTAACAAATAAAGTTATAAAAAGAAAATAGAAAAATTAACAGAAAATTAATAGAACCATTAAAACAAAATTACAGAAAAAATAAAAAAAGAATTATAGACATTGAAAAAAATAATAATACCAAAATTAAAAAAAATTGAGCAAAATTAAAAAAAAAATATTGAAAAAAATTAAAAAAAAGCACACTTAAACTCAAATTGGGAAAAAATTAAAAGAGGTATTTCCTCTTTAAAGAAAATTGTGAAAAATAGAAAAACGAGAAACAAAATAATACGAGAAAAATTAAAAAAAAAAAATAATAATAATAGAAAAATTAAAATATGGACAAATTAAAACAAATAACAATATAAAAATAAAAAAAAAAATTAAAAAAATTAAAAAAAAATAATTAAAAAAAAATTTAAAATAATTAAAAAAATTTTAAAAATTATAAAAAATTAGAAATAGTTAAAAATTATGTTTAATTTTTTTAGTTAAAATTATTAATTTAAATTTTTTAACATTTTTATTGTTTCTAATGCTTTCATAATTTGTATATACATATGTATGTATATACATATACATTTTTTTATTTAATTTTCTAAAAATTGTGTTTAATTTTTTATATTAAAAAAATTTACATACGTTTAATTTTTAATGTTTTTTTATTTTTATATTGTACCTAATTTTTTTTAATTTTGGATTTATCAACCCTCTCTTTCTTTTCTGGCATGATTTCTTACAAAAAAAAATTTTTTTAAGCAATAACAAATCACTACTTCTTGGTTTAAAAAAAAAACATTTACGAAGAAAACCCATAGATATTAAAATAAGGTCAAAAACTCACCGCCTAATCCAACTACCCTTGTACCAAATACAAGTTTCACCTTTCAGAGTATTTACTCCATATTCTTTTGGCATAATTATCCGAATGCCGTTTGCCAATGATTCGCACCTTAAATAACTAAGTAGTAGTGTATACAATACCGAATATGGTTTTTGCGGTTGCTCGGTAACTAAATATGACATAGAAATGAATATCTTATGTTAGCGCGACAAATAAAACAACAACAAGCAAAAGCTGTGAAATCAGAGATGTTTTCAACACGAACATCTCTAAAAGCGCCGACTAACAAAAAAGGTAAACGATTAGGTAAGCGCTGGCCACAATTCTATTATAATAGAATATTGGCAATGAATTGAAAATGTAAACAATCACATGGATCATGAACAGAACAATACCAGACTATGTGCACTTTACAAAAAAAGCTAGACGAGCTAGAGGTATTTATGTTGGAAAAAAGTTAATCATAGAGTATAGTTTGAAGTAGTGCTGGGTAATTAAAATCTACATAAATAAAATATCTAATTGTATACTCGTCAGAACATAATATATATATGTACAAACTACAATATTTGTGACTTTCTACGTTTGTATACTTACATATATGTAAGTTTTCTTGTTTATTGTTCTTAGATTTAAATAAGTAATTTCGGCAACAACGGTGCTTCAAGTATACACTATAGAAATTTCAGGGTCACTGCCAGAAAGGTCAACTCTGCATGAAAAACCGAAATCCGTATTTATTTTTAGTAAAAACCATTTTGCCTGCGTTCCAAGGAGATTTTCCAGTGTATATTCATCTTGAATATTTTAACTCTCTAAACAGCCAAATGTTTGACCTTTCTTTCAAGTATGGAATCAGAACAACTCTTGCTATAGAGAGCTAAAATCTTTCCTAAATAAATTAACAAACTTCGTTCGGGTTGTACGACGATCTTCAAATATATATAATTAATTTAGATTAACTCGTATCGATAGTGTGCTAGAATGGAAAAAATTAAGTACGTAATCTAAAAATTCTAAGAAAAGATTCGGCGACCAGAGGTGATCGAGTAACTGATGCCCAGAGCATACTAAAATTATGGAAGGAATACTGCTCCAGCCTGCTGAATGGCAAAGCATAACACCAGAAGACCGACCGAACCGATTCGATCAGATATTCACCAAGCGCGAAAGGCGCGTGTAAAGAGAATCGACGCACAATACCTCTTCGTCGATTTGAAAGCTGCTTTTGACAGCATGAAAAGGAGCTGTCTTTATGCCGCTATTTCTGAATTTGGTCTCTCCGCATAACTAATGGTGCTGTGTAAACTGATGTTCAGCTACACCAAAAGCTTCGTCAGGATCGAGCGGTTCGATACCAAACGAGGTTTCAAAGTAGGCAATTAAGAAGTAAAGTCCTCTTTTGACGAACAAAAAACAAACTCTAAAAGGCACTCATTATACCCGTCCTGATGCAGAAGCATGGACGATGACATCTGATGAGTCGACGTTACGAGTTTTCGAGAGAAAGGTTCTGCGGAAGATTTATGGCCCTTTGCCCATTGGCCACGGCGAATATCGCATTCGATGGAACGATGAGCTGTATGAGATATACGACGACATTGAATTAAAAGACATCGGCTACGCTGGCGAGGTCATGTCGTCCGAATGGACGAAACGACTTCAGCTCTGAGAGTATTCGATATAGTATCCGCCGGGGAAGCATAGGAAGAGAAAGATGCCGTTGAAAAGACCATATGGAGAAGTACCTGACTTCGCTTGGAATCTCCAAGCAGCGTATAAGAAGAACCGCGTAAGCGCCAATAACGAAGAAGAAGTCCATTTAATCCGCATGCAAATCGAATCAATAAGTTTTTGATTTTTTAGCACAAAACTTTGTGCTGCGAATTTTACCAGAGGGTGTGTGAATTTTTCGCATTGTAAATAAATATCAACAATGAGTTTGCTTTGTAAGAAGTTTGTGTTTCTAATGGCATCGCAGAACTATTTTACGAAATTTACTTTATCACGAAGAGGAGTATTGGAGTGGCAAAAAGCATTCAGGGAAGGTCGTCCATTCAACGAAAACTTTCCTCATGCAAGTCGACCATCCTGTTAATAACAACAATATCGAAAAGGTTACAGAAGAAGAGAGATAGCAGAGGAACTCAACATCTCTCATGGATCGACTCAATCATTTTGGTTATTGTTTTGTTCGACTCGTACCAATAGAACTGAACCTCAAGACGAAGGAAAAAGACGCCGAGTATGTTAGATGTCGCAAAAGAGGTGCTTGTTCAGCTTATACTCATATACTATAAACACATACATATGTATGTATGTATATATTGCATATAAAATGGTTTCAGATGACTGCATATATATAATAGTAGCATGAGATATTTAAATTAATTCTAAAACTTTTTGTTTGCGATAAAAAAGTTCGTAACAATAGCTGTATTGTTTGTAATATGTATGTACATATGTATGTAAATAGTGAGTGACGGCATTGAAAATCGTTTACAAATACAATTGAAATTGAAATTAGAACTAAGATTCCATTATTTTTTACTCACAACGTATGTTCGTCTGCTAAATAAAACAACAAAGTCACTTCATCATCCACCAAATGAGCGATAGAAACCATAGCGCACTTGTAAATAGCAAAAACAAAAATAAAACCATTCATTTGAACACCCACAAAACGGCATCAATTTCAACACACACGGCATAGAGAGGAGATCTGAAACTAATATGCATATGCATGTACATAAGTACATATGTATGTATGTATGTGGGTATGTCAGTCGCTGGATCGCGATATTCTACCGCGTTTTGTCACCATATCATCAAAAGCAAGAGGCACATCAAAACAAACGCCATCAAATAACTACGAAATACAAAAGGCAAAAGAAACTATGCAAAACAGCGAAAACGTAAACAGTTTGAAAACTGTAAACTTAAAAAAAAAAAAAAAAAAAAAAAAAAAAAAAAAAAAAAATAAAAAAAAATTTACATAAAACAAAAGACATTTCCATTAAAATACCCACCACCAACAACAACTACCGGCCAACTGTGTAAATAAAATGCTAAGGCGCGATTATCATACGCTGCGTATGAGTAACAAATAGTTGGGGTGGCCCTACATTGTTGAACTGGGACAGCAGGCAAATACACAAACAAACAAGCATGAAGGCAGTCACAATTTTAGCTAACTGAAATACATATGTACATACATGTGTGTATGTGATATACATTTGACGAAAAACTGCCAGTGTTGACAGTATCAACACCCAATTGTCTGGTGGCGATGGTATCAGCTCAGCTTCTCAGTTGCCAACTGCTGGTATGACAAAGCTAAAATACAAAATATTTAGTAATTCGGTGGGAGAACGCTGCGAAATGTCAAATTGTATAGCATATAACAGATGTGCAATTGTAAAAATAAAAATATACATCACAGGGTAGTCCAAAAATTTAATTTTAATTTGTTTTTATTCAATATTTAAACAAAAATTGTTTTGATTTTAACAAATTATACAAATAAAAATATATATATGAGGATGGTCCAGATATTCAATTTAAATTTATTGTAAGCAATATTTAAACAAACATTCTTTCGACTTTCAAAAATTTTCACAAGTTTTTTTTTACAAATCGAAGCATTTTTGAAAACAGTAATAAATTTTTAATAAATTTTCATCATTAATACGAAATCTAGTTTTTTAACATAATTAGTCACTAAAACACATTGATATTATTTACAATAATTTATTGCCATAAAAATGCATGTTGAATTGTTGAAGAGAGGTTAGGAGAATCTAGAGCCTGCAAAACTAACCTAACACATTGTTGCAATAATCAAAATTAAAATATTTTGAAAAAAATTATATTCAATGCCAAATGGTAGATAAAGACTATATAAGTTTGAAACATTTCAGAAAAATTGGAAAAAAATAAAAAAATAAGTAATTTCGAAGAAAATTAACAAAAACAAATTAAAACACAATAAATTCAAAAAAATAATAGAAAATAGAAAACTTAAAAAAAAAATTAATACAAAATTAAAAAAAAATTAAAAAAAAAGATTGTTAACAAATTAAGAAAAATTTAAAAAATTAAAAAAAAATTAAGAAATTAAATATTTTTGTTTTATAAAAATTATTTTAACAAATTAAGAAAAATTTAAAAAATTGAAAAAAATATAGAAAATTTAAAAATAAAAAAAATTATTTTAAAAATTAAAAAAAAATTATTAAATATTTTTGTTTTATACACTATTTTTATGTATACAAATGTATGTATACTTAAAAAACTAAAAAAAATTATAGAAAATTTAAAAATATTAAAAAAAAAATTAAGACATTAAGCATACATTTTTTATTATTTTTGTTTTGTAGACAATTTTTATAAGCACATATGTATATCGATCACTTAAAAAACTAACCTAACTTTGAATTTTAGTCTGATACTAAGGAGAAAGGAATTGAAATACTATCTCTCGCTCTCTATCTCATCATGCTTTCTTTGAAGATGTATTGGAGCGCATTTTATTCATCTAAAGTCTGTTAGTAATTAAAAATTAGATAGTTAAGGGATTATTTTCCATTTCCTTAAATAAAAATGTACGAAAATTTAGTTAAATGTATTCTGATTATTTTATTTATTTTTGCTATGAAGACATCTTATTGATTTCAACCACCTTCCAACAAATTTTCACTGTATCAAATGTATGAATATTTCTATGAATGTGTGTGCGTTATAAGCTACATAGTAAAATCCCCAACTAATTGTAGCAAAATTCCATTACAAATTCGCAGCACACAGCGCTAAAATGGAGAAGCAACAATTGCTCTACAACAATAAGAAAAGCAAATAAACAAAAGGGGAAAAATCACCCACGAACTGTCTGAGATAAAAATTACTGCTAATCTTAAAGCGAAAATGAGTTCATGTGTAAATTAAAACAATACTAGCAAAACAAAGAATGCAAAAAACACAACAACAAAAAATCGGCGAGACCAAGCAAATGGAACTAAACATGATTGCAGCAAGAAGAAAACCAGCGAGTAAGCAATAAGAAATGCTGCATGCGAAAACGTGCAGCAATTAAACAAACATAAAATGAAATGAAATAAAATAAAACATGTAAGGAAGGGTTAAATTCGGGTATAACCGAACATTTCATACTCTTGCAACTTGAAGGGAATAAAGCCGGGGTAATACTTTCAGGTATTAAGACCTGTTAGTTACATATATGAAATTTGTTCATTGTAACATTGTAACAAAAATGCACCGTTATTAGGAAAACACGCTACTCAATTTTATAAAGTGAGCTCACATATTGGCCAATATATACGGTATAAAGTCACCTGGATGTTCGAAAATATTTATATTAGGTATATGGGGGCTAAGGAAAGTATTGACCCTATTGAGCCCATTTGTAGTATTGGTCAGGAAAGGATTATCTCTAAATTTCAATAATTTTTCTTACACATTGACCGATATTTTCGTTAAAAAGGTCAATTGTAGGCTCTGGGGTCCACATATTGAACACACAAACAGTCAACCGAAATTCAGCTCGTCTCTTCAACGTGATCAGTTATATATACATATGCATACATACATATGTATATGTATCTCGCTTAATTTTAAGTGATATCTACGCAAAACCGTTAGCTGAACCAAACTATTATACTCGGTAGCAACATGTTGCAAGGGTATAAAAAGAAAAAAATAAGATTATTAAAACAAGTCTGAGGCAAAAGGCGCATAAAAAGTTAAAAGCATAGTTAAAGCAACGGTACTTTGGAGTAGTTGCAAAAAAATAGATAAAATAAAATACCTATGGTATGTACCTGTATGTACATGCATACATATGTATGTACATATATACATACATACATATATTAATGTGCAATCATTCGAGTAATAAAATAACACTTAGAAAGTTGGTCACGCATAATTGCAAGTGACGCTGCAATGATAACAAAAACCGGCGCTGCGCTTAGTTTGCGATATAAAGCAATAAAAATATGTATTCACAAATATTATAATATGCACAGACATACAACATACATACATATGTATATGGTAATATTTTCGTGGAAGGGTATAAGTTTTACCGGAAAGAAACTTTTTTTTATCACATTGGCATATATGTAAATTCAAAAATATACATACATATGTATGTACATATGTAACATATGTATGTACATATGTAACATATGTATGTACATATGTATCTATGTATGCAATGAATGTATCTCGGATATTCGTACAGTAGCAACACTAAATCCACTTCAAAAGTTAATTCTTTCATTTCAGCGGGAATTATGTATTATTGAATAATGAAAAAAAGTAATAAGAGAAATAAACATAAGAAAAATAGAGTAAAATAAAAATAAAAATAAAATGCTTAAAAAAAAATTTTTAAATATAAAATAAAAACAGTAAAACAAAAGTGAAAAATTAAACTAAACAATAAAAAAAGATAAATTAAATTAAAATAAAATTAATTATTACTAAATAAAACTTAAACAAAATTATTATCCAATAAAATTTAAACAATTTTTTATATTTTTTGGAAAAATTTTAAACTAAAGGAAATCAAAATATTTATGCTATACATATGTATATTTGAAAAAATCTCCACAAACTCAGTAAATAGGCTTTATTGCAAAATAGTTAAAATTAAATACTTACATATGTACATATTTACATACATACATATGTACATATATATGTACATACATACATACATACATATGTATGTATATTTGAAAAAATTTCCACAAACTCACTTTAATAACGGTAAATAGGCTTTATTGCAAAATAGTTAAAATTAAATACTTACATATGTACATATTTACATACATGAACTTTTTTTTTCGAAATATTTATCTAGCATTAATGTTTGTTTATATTACTATAACTTGTTTGTTTTGTATTTTGACCGCATACCCTTCAATAGCAAATTTTACTAAAATATACATACATAGAATATACATATGTACATATGTACATATTTAAGCATATTCAACAGTGACCTTATCCCATGACAAATCACAGTACTTACTTCAAATTCAATAATTCAACAAATAATTGAAAAAAGACATGAATAAGTACCTAATCGCCTATTAAATATTTTTTAAATTTCCTTTGACTAATTCGTTATCGCATAATAAATTTACTTTAATCATCAACATTTATTTATTGCCACACAAAATCAACAAATAAATTTAAAAAAGAAACACCTGTGTTCTAACTAAAAAAAACTGCCGTAGTTATTGTTGGTTTTTGGGAAAACAAATATAACTTACCAATGCGACCATGAGATGACGAATGTGTAAAACGAGAGACGGCAGTAAAGTAAAATCTTTGGAATTTGTTCTTGTTAGAATCAGACACGTTATGCGCACGCTCACACCGTAGTTAAGTGAGACATTGTGCGAATCAAAGCACAACGACCGTGTGGCCTAATGGATAAGGCGTCGGACTTCGGATCCGAAGATTGCAGGTTCGAGTCCTGTCACGGTCGAAAAGTAAAATTTTTTTTGCTGCTACTTTATTTCAATTTTTTATTTACTTAATTTTTTTATTTACTTAATTTTTTTATTTACTTAATTCTTTTCCATATTATTATCGGGTTTTTTTAAGAGCTTGATAACTTTTTTTTAAATTTACTTAATTTTTTTATTTACTTTTTTTTATTTAATTTTTTTATTTACTTAATTTTTTTATTTACTTAATTTTTTTATTTACTTTTTATTTTTTATTTTTTTTTTAATTTTTTTAATAATTTATTTTAATTTTTATTTTTTGTTAATTTATTTATTTTTGTATTTTTTTAATTATTTTTTTTTTTTTTTTATTTATTCATTTTATTGTACAATTTATTTTATTATATTTATTAATTTTACTTTATTATTTTTTATTATTGTTATATTTTTAAAAATTTTTGTATTTTTACATTTTTTTATTTTATTTTCCTTTTATTATATGTTTTAATATTTTTTATTATTTTGTTCATTTTATCCATTTTTTATTTATTAATTTTAATATTTTATTATTTTACTTTATAATTTTTTTATTTATATTATATAATTATAAAATTTTATAAATCATATTTATATTTTTTAGATTATATACACGCTGCCACTATAAAAATATTTTATACTGTACGTACAAATATTTGCTACTATTATATCATGAATTCGCATTTATATATAATAAGCAGAATTAATATTTTTCCATTGTATTTTCTAAAATTTTTGCGTTTTTCGAAAATAATTCTTATTTCATAAATTAGTTTCTCATATGTTAAGTGCATATTTTTTGATCATAAATAATTTTTAAAATTTTAATTCTGTGGTTTGTAATCTTTTAATATTATCTGTTTCCATTTTTGTTTATGCTGGAATTATCAATTATCATTACATAAATTTATATATTTGCACCTCTAAAACATGTTAATCCATAAATTTTACTAAAACAATAATGAGGATTTGTTGCTATCTCTTATCTGCGCAGCTTCTAAGCACTGATAAAAAGTAAAAAGGGCTTTAGAATATTGCACAGTGACCGTGTGGCCTAATGGATAAGGCGTCGGACTTCGGATCCGAAGATTGCAGGTTCGAGTCCTGTCACGGTCGTAGCTGAAAAGTTTCACTTATTTTTTAAACTTTTATTTTCATTACAATGAATTTAAATTAAAAATCTGTATCATGTTCAAAACATTTATAAATTCTAAATAGTAATATATTTGAAGTAACAACTGTATTAAGAAATTGTGTTGGCGACAAATTGATTAATTTTTACATGAAGTTGGTAAGACTTGTTTTGAAACCAATAAAAACAATATTCGGTAAATTCTAGATATAAATCGACTCACACTAAAATAGCGTATCATAAATGTGCTTGACAGTAGTGGTTGAAATAGACATGTTTGGGGTTAAGGCAATCCATCAGATGTCCATGATCCAACATTGCATTTCCAAAAAGTCATTGATTGACTCAAAATTAAACAGCCAAGTTGTGAGTATCTCAAAATAATGGGTCCTGGAGTACTTTTCTGTAGGTAGTCCCAGAATTCAAAAAAAATAATCACTCAAGTAAAGTTCTCGAATAGTCGTTCTTGTGCCAAATATTGTTTACATACGCTATTTTTTGGAGATTGAGAAGAAAGAGGATATTCTACTCGGAGATTGAGTATAAAGGGATTACCCCCTTAATACTCCCCCCTTAATACTAGTTCAGAAATAAAAAAAATATCTATTTTTCCATATTTATAAATTTTAAATATTTAAGAATATGTACATATACTATAGGATTTTCAATACATAAAATTTGCGGACCCGGCATCCAAACTGATTTGGCCGGAACTGGAACGGTTTCATGATTAATAGACCAGCGTAGATAATTAAAAAAAAGTTACTTACACTCTAAAAATTATTTTAAATTTTTGAAAGACCATAGAAAAATTGGGGTTTTTTCGATATTAGGTCAGTGTAAGGGAAATTTTTTTAAATAAAAAACATAGTATGTTAGAGACATAATAAGGTAAGTTTGCACAAAATTTTCAAGAAAATTTTCATATAACGGGTGATCCAAGTAGAGGTCCTTTTTTCAATCGCTTCGCTTTATGTGCTCTTGAAAAGTTCCAAGAAGATCAGATGTTTTAGAGCCAAATTTTATTCAGCGATGAGGCCCATTTCTGACACAATGGGTATATATGTATGTAAACAAACAAAATTGTCGCATTTGGGACGAAGGACAACTTGAAGAGATCCAAGAGCTGCCATTTCATCCAGAAAAAAACGGATTGATGTGGTTTGTGGGCCGGTTAAATCATCGGCTCATATTTCTTGACGCCGGTGAGAACGTAACAGTCCATTTTGGGCTCGTCGATTGCCCACCAAAATCATGTGATATCACACTTTTAGACTTTTTCGTGTAGGGTGTATGCGAACATCTCGCTTCGATTCAGGCCTTGAAGCAAAACATCACGCGTGTCGTTCGCCAGTTACCAGTCGAAATGCTCGAACGAGTCATTGAAATTTGGACTCAACGGATAGATCATAAGAGATCATTATCAAAAATCCTAAAATCTGAGTTATTTGAATTTTTCACAAAAAAATTGCGAATATGTAAAAAAAGTATGTATACAAAAGTAATCAGTGAAGCACTTTTTTAGGCCTTAATAATATTAAAATAATTGTCACCATTTGAAATTATCATTAGCAAGTATTAAGGTCATAAATTATAATAAAAATTGCTGTTATGCTCTTAATTTGTGAAATTTATGAAATTAAGTTCCAAGCAGTTTAACAAGCAAAATGTAAAAATATAGGTTTAAAATCATAATAAATATTATTTATGCGCACACGAGTATTTTCTGCAAACGCAAATACTTATCTTTGCATTATCTATGTTTCTATGTCGCTATGTGGCAGCTATGAGCGACTTTATATGATTTCGCTTTAAAGCAGAGCTTCAGCCAAGCGCGCTCCAGGTCCCCTAAATTGAGAGCGGCGGCACTAATGCCAGCGAGCGCTTGCTTTGTAGTGGTGTAGTTTTAACAAATTACCAGAAACAGCAATAGCAACAACAAGCCGTAGGGAACAACTGCAAAAACGTGGTAACTTAAACTAAGCCATGGCAAAGCGAAAACATAATAACAGTGCTTGATTGTTATTTACCGCTGATTTGAGCTCAAGACGACTCGTCGCTCCTCAAAGGCAAAGGCAAAAGCCTAGCTTCAAATCGAGTGCGGGTATATGCCATGCATACAAGGTACTACAACAATAAAAAGTGCACAATGCAAACGCGAAAAGCGTAAAAAATTTCCCAGGCATAATAATAATGATTGTAAATATACAAACCATACATACATACTTATATAAAATATATGTACATATAGGCAAGAGCAGGTATTAGCCATTTTCTTACTATCATGTATTTATGTATGTTTGTTAGCCTTTACAGGTGGTTGGGTGCCACAGTGACGCGCGAAAATATAGAACCATCCCAAAATTTATTCGTCTTAAATAAAGAATGGATCTCATGGATATAACTCAGAGCATATCGTAGCTGATTGATATACTAACGGGTGCTCTAAGTATTGGTACTTTTTCAATTTTATGCGTGAGTCGTGTCAAGCTGCCATGTTATTTTTGTTCAGTATTGTTTGGCATTTCATCATGGAAAGACTTACGCCTGAACACAGTTTAAAAATCATTCAACTTTATTACGAAACACCATTACCTATCTATAAACCCAGCATTCATTATTGGTTAATATTCAACCGAATAGACCACGTCCAACTCACAATGAAGAAAATATAGCACCCGTAGCTAAGAGTTTACAAGAAGACCATGGAGAGTCGATTCTGCGCCGTTCGCAGCAACTGGGGCTGACGTATGGAACGGCATGGCGCGTTTTACGAAGAGCGGGTACAATCTTCTATAAGAGGGTACAGCTGCTTGCGTACGCCGATAATATTGATATCACTGGCCTCAACACCCGCTGAGTTAGTTCTGCTTTTTCCAGACTAGATAAGGAAGCGAGGCAAATGGGTCTGGTAGTGAACAAGAGCAAGACAAAATCTTCGCACTCGCTCCCATGTCACATTATTTTGTCTATCTTGGAACCAGTATTAACACCAACAACAATGTCAAACTCGAAAACCAACGCAGAATAAGTCTTACCAACAGGTGCTCTTTCGGACTGAGTAGGCAATTGAGAAGTAGAGTCCTCTCTCGACGAACATAGACCAAACTCTATAAGTTAATCATTATTCCCGTCCTGCTATATGGTGCAGAGGCTTGGACGATGAGCTGTATGAGATATACGATGACATTGACATAGTTCAGCGAATTATAAGACAACGGCTACGCTAGCTGGGTCACGTCGCCCAAATGGACGAAAGCACTCCAGCTCTGGAAGTAATCAACGCAGTAACCGGGGGAAGCAGAGGAAGAGGAAGACCTACACTCCGTTGAAGGGACCAGGTGAAGAAGGACTTGGCTTCGCTTGGATTCTCCAATTGGCGCCAAACAGCGAAAAGGAAGAACGACTGGGACGCTGTTGTAAATAAAGAGGAAGAGGTCTGCATTAGTAGTGTGCGCCTGGATTTTGTTGGGAAAGTCGAGGGTTCCTAATTTCGATGACTTTTCGGTAAGCCTCAGAGTAGAAATTTTCGCTGTGTCTTCGGCTGAAACCTAGGCTCTTCACAGTCTTATTGTCCATCTCTAAACTATAGTGACCACGAAGTCCGTTTATGTACATAGATTAAATCCACTTTTCTAGCAATGCCAACTGTTTCCATTAAGAATCCTATCACTGTACTGCTTGCAGAGTCAGCACAAACTTATAGTGACTTAAGAAATTAGGCTAAAGGTTTAGAAAGAGAACTTTCAAGTGGGAAAAACCAAAAACACAAGAAGCATACGGGAACGAATTAGCTTGCCCGCCCCATTTGGTGTTGTGTCTTTGCCTTCATTATTCACAAAAACAGCGGCTAACTGAAGCCGAATGGGTGGCAGCGGCCGACTAAGTTGCAAGCGGGGCAGAAACGAGCTGTCAGCAACGGTTGTCATCATTTCACTGATGGTTGACTGATGTAAACATGAACATATGTATATACATATATGTATGTATACATGTGCATGTTTGTATGACAGTTTGACCCAGCGCGAAATTGCGCAGTAAGCGCGGCAGGTTTAATTAAAATCTAGGGAGAGAGTCATCATTCTTATTAGTTTTTGGCTAAGCAGCAGTTTAGTTGCCAATTTGTTTATTTTTAGTCTTCTTGCGTGTGTGTCTCTGGCAACCCATTTCTCGTTGCGTGTAAATAATGATGCCTCCAGGGGTGCTCATAGCCATTCAGGTGTGTTTCTTCAACTTTGTGGCGACGGCGTGCATCACTGCGTCGTTGCGTCAGGTGCTCAATCTTCTGCAGATTACACGCTACTACTTTTTTCTTTACTTTGATTTACTGTTAGCAGTCAGATGACGCGCTTCGTGGTAGGTTCGCCTAAACAATTCTTATTTAAAATTTTCTTTAAGTTAAATACGCAGCTATTTCCGAATAATTAAAGCAAAAGATAAGGAAAACAAGAAAAAAGATAAAGAAGAAGAAAGCTACAACAATGTATGCGTGGAATCGGTGGTCGCATTCAAATGGTAAAAACTATAGGCATACTACTCACAGCTTTGGTGGTTGAGGCATTGACTTCTACGTCGCTTCGTGCTGATTTAAAACTCACAATTAATTATTATTTTAATACCACTGTGTTTTTCAGAAAAAAAAGCACAACGAAAAAGAGAAAAAATTAAACATCGAAAAATAGCGAAATTCGAACACTGTGTCGGTTTAAGCTTCGAAAAAACCACGTTTAACGGGTTTTGTGATCGTCTTTTGTTTTTATCGCAGCATTTATTTTTAAAATTAATAGTTCTTTGGTACTTATTTTTCTTTTCTTTTAACCGATTTCGCTTTTACAAAAAAAATTCCGAATTTGTATGGGGTTTCAAATAGTTATACAAATTTATGGCTTCAAACATTTTTGCTTCACAAAAGATTAATTATAGTTTGCATAATAATGGCACAGAAAGTTATATTGTTTTTTCCGTGTCCCAAATTTTAATTTTAGTTTTAATTTGATATACATATGTATATATTAGTGAACCCAAAAATAAAATTACCTCTAAACCATTTCAAATGTATTCATGATTGAACTAGTATACTTTAGCACAATACTGGTCCATAGCTAACCACAGAAAACAATTGTTTATTAATTAAGCATTTTTATTTGATATATCGGGTGATTTTTTAAGAGCTTGATAACTTTTCGACTCTTTACGGTACACGCTCAGCTATATATCGGGTGATTTTTTAAGAGCTTGATAACTTTTTTTTAAAAAAAAACGCATAAAATTTGCAAAATCTCATCGGTTCTTTATTTGAAACGTTAGATTGGTTCATGACATTTACTTTTTGAAGATAATTTCATTTAAATGTTGACCGCGGCTGCGTCTTAGGTGGTCCATTCGGAAAGTCCAATTTTGGGCAACTTTTTCGAGCATTTCGGCCGGAATAGCCCGAATTTCTTCGGAAATGTTGTCTTCCAAAGCTGGAATAGTTGCTGGCTTATTTCTGTAGACTTTAGACTTGACGTAGCCCCACAAAAAATAGTCTAAAGGCGTTAAATCGCATGATCTTGGTGGCCAACTTACGGGTCCATTTCTTGAGATGAATTGTTCTCCGAAGTTTTCCCTCAAAATGGCCATAGAATCGCGAGCTGTGTGGCATGTAGCGCCATCTTGTTGAAACCACATGAGTCAACATTTAAATGAAATTATCTTCAAAAAGTAAATGTCATGAACCAATCTAACGTTTCAAATAAAGAACCGATGAGATTTTGCAAATTTTATGCGTTTTTTTTTTTAAAAAACTTATCAAGCTCTTAAAAAATCACCCGATATATGTATATTAGTGAACCCAAAAATAAAATTAACTCAAAACCATTTAAAAGTATTTATGATTGAACTAGTATACTTTAACACAATACTGGTCCATAGCTAACCACAGAAAACAATTGTTTATTAATTAAACATCTTTGTTCTGAGCATTCATAAAATCTTTCTACTCCGAAATTACTATATTTATATAAGGTGACTCAAGTTCTTCAAAAATCACGGTACATTTTGGCAACTGACTGACAGGAGGTCCTGCATTGGGCAGGTGGGAATTTCGGCCAAATCATACGATACCACAAGCGCAACAATAACAGCAAAAATATATGTATAAATTGTATTATCAAACATATGGAAGTTTTTCATTCGAGCAAAAGCTTGATTAATTCTTTTAAAAAGACGAGGGAGGAAAAAATAGCAGGGCAGTCATGACACTTGCAATAAATTGCATTCTAATACGATTATCCTGTATTTTATCACTATTGATCTTCTATAATTGCCTTACTATTGTAATATTGACTGAAATTTTATTCAATAAAACTACTTAAGCAATAAAATTCCATTGTATAAATAAATGCAGCTTTTACTGCTTTTGATCGCCCTGTATTTGTTAAATAACAAATAAAACTACAGCAATTAAATGATAACGAGCTAAACAAACAACAAGTGCGCCAAGCAAGTAAATAAATTTATTTGATGGCTATACATTTGATGTTTGATAATTATAGACAATGAGATTATGAGTTAAGTGTTGGAATTTATTTACTTTTGTGCATATGACTCACCCTACTTTATTTACTTCCACCATATGATAAGAATGATTCATGGTTTAGAGGAAAAAATAGTAATTAAACCGAAAAAAAAACAATCAAACGCAAACACAAAAGCCTGTATGACTAAATAACAGGTGTTTCCCCAAACTTCAATGTTATGTACATATGTACATACATACATATGTATATGGTTTGTGCGCTTCTCAAGTATTTTATTAGACTCGAGCGAATGATATTCTAAAACGTACTTTGTGCTTGGCATTATATAACGAAAATCGCGTTAGTTTAGTTATTGCATTATCCCTTATTCATGCCATTTACATATATACAAATTATCTACAAGTTTTTCTAACGAGAGAGTCTGTTATTAGATTGTGATTTTTAAGTCTCCAAAATTCAATTATTAACTCCTTGGGCCAAGTCTGAATGTTTACAAGGACAGTACTCACAAAAAGCTAAAACAAGCTTAAAAATTAATTATTCATTATTCATTACTAGTATGTTCAGTGTTTCAAGAAAAAAATATGACGAAAGAAGAAAAAGACTGCAACTAAAAAATTAATGCCACTATAGACGAAAACCAACCGCACACCCAAAACAAAAGCATATGGTATGTTGTGGTCAACTTGGAATATGTGTACCATTAAAAATTCCAGGAAAATTAAAATTTATGACTTTAACAAATAATATGGTGGTGAAAAAAAATCTATTCCGAGCATTTTCGGTTTCTTTTTTGTTTTGCTTTTAACTTTGAAGAGAAACTAAAATGATTTTTAATGTTTTTTGTATGTTTACATTTGACTCACAGTGTATAAATAAAGCGTGTAATGCGTTATAAATTTCAGCCGATGACGTCAATAAACGAGTAAGTACGCGTAACAATTCGCGAAATAAGAGCAAAACCTTGGGAAAATATACAATTCTAGTAATTTTAGAAAGAGAAAATTATAGGAAATACACATTTATGTAAAAAGTGGTATAAATTTGCAGTTTAATAGAGAATAAAAATTTACAAAGTGTTAAGGGAAACTTAAAAGAAATAGTAAAATAAACAAAAATATAGGAAAGGTCATATTAGGCTAAAAAAAGTATATTTATGAAGCTCGAAATGTGTAAACACGTATTTAGGAAAATTCAAAATAAACACATTAAAAGTTCTAAACAAATGGAGAGAAAAGTTCGAGTTGTAGAAGATATAGAAAGATTTTAAGGCAATAAAAAAATATATATTAATAAAATAAATAATTGTTTCACGTGTCAACTTACCCTTATGTTATCGATTGTAAATAAAAAATCGACAATGAAATACTTGTTTTGTGTTTTTGCAAATTTTGAAAACACAGCGATTTTCATAGAATTTATACGATTGCAACAAAGACGATGTGCAGCGAAAACTAATAATGACTTCACCAAAAGGCAAAAACGACAGCGGAAGAAAGTTAAAAGTAGAATAATGGTATGATGGCATGAGGGCAATAGCAAATAAAACAATACATCATTACAACGATTGTGATGAATGAAATTGTGCACACAGACAGGCAGTGAGCATTATGGGTTGCAGCAGAAATCCTCTATGGCGGCACTCAGTCACAGAAATGGGAGCTGAGTGGAGCCGCCAACAGCGTCAGACAGCCAGAAAGACTATTATGTGGTATAAAGCAAAGTGCACAAATATTTACAAGCGGAAAGATATACATATGCATGCCTACGCGAACATAGAAATACATATGTAGATATAGTATTTGTATATAAAAAGTGCAGATTTATATGGCAAGTGCAATTACGCTGTAAGCAGATATGCACAGCAGTCACTTGGAGGCACACAAAAACATATGCACACGTTCATGTGTGTGTGTATGTGTGCGGTTTGGTGAACTTAATCTTTGCGGAAGTTGTGAGTTCTCTAGCAGATGAGCGCAGCCGCCAAGTGTTATTTGCACTGATAGCGGCATTTGTATGCTTAGTTGCAGTGTGGAACAAAGCGTGGAATCTGAAACAAAATATTTTATCTAAATATGCACACACGCACACAAATAATATAATGTACATATGTACATACTATATTCGAGTAACTAAGTAAATGTTTAGACTTTGAAGCCTCAAAGCGCTAAAATTCACGCGCATAAGCATTTAAATCTTCATATTTTTGCTGTTGTTGTCGCACCTCACCTCATTAAAAAAAACTTTTTTTATCCCACTTGAACACTTAATTATGTTATTTTATTTTAAATCACATTTGGTCGGCTATAAATAAAGTCATCACCTCTGCCAGCTACACATCCAGCGATGAAACATACAAAGAAACATGTTACAACTAATGAGTGTTAAGGCTGTTTCCGGTGAGGTGACTACGTACCAAATATGTAGGAAGTCAAAGAAAAGGTTTTGTTTTCTTTTTTTACATTTTCACGTATGGACTTATAGAATATGAAATAGTTTAAATGAAGTTTAGCAGCCGAAAACTACGAAATAAATGTTAATGAGAAATATAAGATGTATAGAGAGAAGAATTTGGTGTTCATAACTTAATTTGCAAACGAGTGTTAGTGTTTATTTATGTTTCGTACCTAAAATTCCCACGCTAGTTGGGTCCAAAATTATAAAAGACACACCATAAAAGAAACTAGGAAGTTAAAATTCAAACTTTTTGGGTAAAGAAACGTTTGAGGAGAGTGAAATGTGATTGTAAGCAAACATTTTTTATGCTTAGACTTTTCAAATTTACATTTATATTAGAAAATTATTAATTCCTAAAAAATATATACTTCTCTCTGCATTCAATAAAAATTACTATAATTCATTTATTTCCTTTAAAATAAAAAAAAATCTCCCACACAAAGTTTTTTAAAAGTTCGAAAACTACAATTTTTTCTTTTTTTTGCTATTTAATTAAATCAAATGCTTCGAATTAGCTTAAATTTATGCACACTAATGTTAATTTAAAACAAAACTCTACCAATCAACCACAATTAAACGAGCAATGCGCCAAATTTGTTGTAGCAAGTGCAAATTGTACAGAAATGCAATTAAAACCAAACCAAAAGTGTTAATCAAATTACGTTCAAAATAGATACAATACCGAAAGTTGAACAAAACGAATTGTTGTAAAAAAGACGATGAGGAATTTTAAGCTCAAGCATGAAATGAGTGCAACTCCCAAGACCTTGACGAGTACGCTTTTGGCTTTTGACTTCGTACACATGCGTAGCACATACATTTTCATAGACCACAAACGTACACACATATGAATATCTAGTAGACTCATATGCGCATACTGACTTTGAAACATTAACCGTTAATTTGCAGCTATCAATTAACAAGGGGCTATAGAGCAGCGCACGAAAGGGGTTGCCTAAGGCCAAATACACACTTATCGCTTGACGCCACACTAACAAAACTCAATTATCACTATGGCAACAAAGCTATCAAATAGCTTGGCATATCTAAAACAAAAACAAAACAACGCTTGACAAAAACATATCACATGCACAATGACAAATAACGAACAGTGAATGGAGTGCGTCATTTAAACCAGACCGATCAGTGAATCAGCATTTCAGCTGCTGAAATTAACATTTTTTCAGCTTTTTGTACAATTTTGCTTCGTTTTCATTGCTACTTTGTATTTTTTTTTTGGTTTCGGATGCGCTCATCGTGCAACTTCATGGTATTTTGCATTTACCTTTGCGCATGCGCACAACACTTGCTTCTTTTTTTGGTCTATTCGAATATTGTCTTAACAATGTGCATAAGCAGTTATGATTGCTCGCTACATATGCATGCATGCATAACATGCTAAAATGCTATTTTAAATGCCAGCTAAATTGCATTTGCTTTTTGTTTTTGTTGGCATTTTCACAAAACCGTATTGTACCTTTGTTTTTTAATGAGTCATGAAACAGTGATTTTGCTTTCGGTAGTTCGATCTTATGAATAGCAGTTAATAAAAAGCTGCTAATTATATCTATATTCATATATTTTTACAAAAATGTGTGTGTGAAACTGCAGAGAAAAATCAAGTTTCACTGATTTGACGATATTTATACATGCAATAACCAGTAATTAATGTTAGTTTCTATAAGAAGATATTTTCCAATATTGTTATTTATAATAAACAGAAAAATCTCTTAAATTTTTAGATTTTTATAGTTATTTGTTACAAAATTATTTGTTTTATTTTAAATAAATAAATAAAAATACATATTTATATTTTGTATATTAGTTTTTGAGATATCGGTTTGAAATTTTGCGTACATACTCTTCCCCCCAAATAGATTGGTAATTTTTTGGTCCCGTCTACTATAGGATATACTACATAGCTGCCAGACCAACGAAACGATTTAAAACAGGTTCATGTATGGAAACCTTTTATATTTGGATATCTTCAGAACATTTGGCATGGAAATTTCTAGATCAGACCACTAGCCATTTATTCTGCTAAACTATATAAAAGATAGACTGAATCTCCTTATAATTCGAACTAATAGAAGTGTTTTTTTCAACTATTATGTGGCTCACATGGGTAAGTCCAAATGTTTTGGTTATAATTCAGTGTCAACCAAATTTTATTAAAAACACTAAATGTATTTATTACGATTATTTTTTTTCAAAAGCTTGAAGTCTAGAGACTTTTTCCAATAAATTTATTAATACATAATTCAAATGAAACACTGATAAGCATGAGCAGTCCGAAAATTCGTCCACAAAATGTTTGTCTGTCAGTAAAAAACGCAGTACAAATTTAATAAAAAAAAATAAAAAACTTTACAATTACCAATAGAAGTTAGTGATCTTTGATGAAGCTAAAAATTTAAATGCCTTCATCCTACACACTTCCAAACATACACTCCACAAGTTGTTGTTTGGTTATAACAAAGCCATACCATGCGTTGGCAAGCGCTTTTGTTACTCGCTTGAACGCATTAAGTCCATCGATTTTTTTCAATATGGTTTTCGACGTCAACTTAAATAGGTCACTAACTTTTTGGTATTTTCGCAATAAAAAGTCATACGGGAAACAGCATATGTTTGTGTGCATGTGTATATCAACTCTGTCTACCGCTCCGTTGTCCTATCTACATATCTAATAGGTGACCTTATGGTGGCAATACATGCATATGGGTGTAAATTAATAGTTTGCTGTTGTAGCCATTCATATCATTAATAGTTCTTTACTCTTGTCTCACGCAATCTACACAATTTTTGAGTAGGTAAAGCAGCACAAAATAGTTAAAATTATGGGTGCTAGGCGTCTCGCAATCCACACCAAACACGAAACATAAACGTGTGTAATACGCATTTATGATGAATTCCGTTTTTTGGCAGAAAATTGGTTAATAGCTGTCGCTCGTAACTAGAAAAGTTGGTAAACAGCAACTGCGAAAGCAGCGCATAAAAAACTTTTGAATACTTTTGATGACACAATTCTTAGCGACATATTACATACCAACATACAATAAATATTGTAGGGAATTGTTCTATTCACCTATGGTTGTTGCTTTATGCGGGTTTCTCTTTTTATACTCATTATATACGAAACATGTAGTTTTATAAATCATTTTAAGTTATTTTTCTAAATTATAATTTAAATTTCTTTAAAAACATTTATTTATGATACAATTTCGTTGAAAGTTTGAACAATGGATGAAAATTTAAAAATATTTCGATATTTTAAATGAAATAGTACATCTGCCAAAATTTTTTATAAGTCTTTAAATAAATAATTCGGTTCGAGACGTTTTCATCACTCTTAAAAAATTTCGAAATTATAAACCGAGTTCTTCATTATATTAAAATTATTTATAACGCTTTAGTTAAATTATGCCACAAAGATCTTAATTTCGAGCCCGGAAATTTTCACTTCCACAAATTTCCTACATACATACATATAATATCAATGTTCGCATACAAGCCCCATCAAATTCTTCACCGAAATTCCATCATAGACATATGATAAGTAAATAAAATATTTTTTTATGGCCACAAGAGGCGTTGGTCGACTGCTTGTCGATCACGAGATAAATCAAGGCAATGCTCAACTTTGCTATTATCATCAGAATACAATCAAACATTTCATATTAAATGTTATAAATGGCCTTTAGAGAATGTACCTACACTGGTTAGAAATGTTTATAAAAAGCAAAAACTGATATTTACACTTTCCAAAGTATTCAGCAATCTTATCAGCATATAAAAAAACCCCATATTGTGAAGCACTGAAAATTACCTTTTATTTATTTTGCGACGCCTGCAAGTATTAGCGCTGTATCCTACTTTTATTGTTAATAAAATATAGAAACTTTACACTTTGCTTATTTGTTGAAAAATTAGATGATTTTTCAAAATGGAATGAAATTGTGCTTTCGCTCCACTATTTTGTTTCTTTTTTTCTGTATTTTGTCGGTTTCACGTTTGTCGTTTACTTCTCCGTTTGCACAAATTTCTTGTCGTTGCTTTGCACTTTTTTCGCGCGTTAGCTTTTGTCACAAATTTCGTTAATACACTCTCACTCCCTTTGACAATGCATCACACGGGCACACTCCTTTTTTCACCCGATTTTTATGATTTTCTACAACGACAGGACAAAAAATCGACAAAATCTATGAAAGCAAATTAATTGCGTAAAATATTTTGAGAAAGTATTAGCACTTTCCTTTTTACTGTTTACATGTAAATTCGACACTTTATTATAACTGCACGGGAAAAGAAAAACACAACCGACTCGAAAAATGCGAATTCTGTAAATCGCATTCGACACCTATTTCCAACACCTTCTGTCAATCAATGACCAACAAACGCAAAAATTAGAAAGAAACCAACTGAGTTATTTAATTGGCAGTGAAGACTGTATTGCCATGTGTCAAAGAGAGATGACGAAATGTGGAAAGGAAAGAGTAGAACACAATATACGAAGGCAGCGAAATATGCACATTGGCGGACGGAATTATTCTTGTCTTAGGGTCGCAAGTACCGGGTAACGGTTACTTTTTTAAAAAGAAATTTTCTTATAAATGGTTATTTGCCTGTTATTATAAATATCTTAAGTCGCGTAAGGGAAAATTAGCTCTGCAAATTACCCCCTTCCCACAAGTGACAATGAGGGCGGGCATCCCTATTGAGAATTAAATTATGAAATATATAATATATAATGAATGTTATGATCAATAAATATCGCCAACCATAATAATTTATTTACAGAATTATATTATTATTTTCTTTTTTAATAATAGTTGGTTTTATAGTAACACTGTATGATTCTTCCTTATAAGAATAAAGAGTATTCGAAATTTCCATATATCACCCACTGTGCGATGTTTTTGACACTTTCCGTTCGAAACATTTTTATAAATATTACAGATTTTTTTTATAAAAGCTTAATATTCAGGCAAAAGAGAGTTCGCCAATTTAGGAGCTTTAAAATTCTGCGAAGCATGTGTGAGGCTGTACTCGAAAGGGCTCGTCAACAAAAGGAGGGAGCTAAGCGATTATATCAATTATTTAAATTTGAAAACATGACCGTTGCATCACCACCGGCGCTGAAAGTATACTTTTGGGAATATTTCGATATTGATAAGTAATTATAAATTATATTAATAGCACAATGAATATTCATTAGTTAAATAATGTAAAGCATCTTAAATAACATTTCTTAACAAAATCTTATTCTAATTATTTTGCATCACATGTTTGCAGACTCAATCGGCAAATTCATAAGGATAGAAGTAAATTTCAACATGACATTGCAATGCCAATGCGTCAAATCAATAGTCGACCCCTGAAAATTATTCTCTGGTTGCGAAACTTGTCTGAGAAAAATCTCGATATACGTTTAAAACGTATACAAAAATGCGAATGCGTGCCACTGGAAACTCGTGTGGGCTTCAATCAGTTTCGACAACTCTTCCACTGTCCACATAGACGTCTAATTCATATTCTGCAAGAGGCAATACATATGAAACCTAACGACTTGGTGGCGTTGAGAATCGTTTTCTATTATTTTTTATTCGGCGAACACACGCTTACATATGAATTTAAGTAATGACAAATTCAAAATATTAATAATTTGATGAACTAGTTATCTCTCCATACTCTCAATACTTATAGTTGCTCCGATTCACGGGTTCTAACTTTGAATTTCAAGCTCAATGTGATCGGTTTCGATCCAAATGCTTGCATTATAACTAAAGAACTTTTACCAACCGATTTGAGAGAGCATCGGCGTTTCGTCCAACCGATTTGGGTGCAAAATATAACGGGCCAACATTTGAATTTTGTCTTTTCTACACGAGAACGCGGCTTAAAGTTGATGAACCCGAATTTAACAGTGCCACGTTTCAGTGTTTGGCCGTTGATGGTGGAATATAGGCCGAGCGATTTCGAAAATCAGGTGAGTTGCGCATATTACTTTTTCTACAGTTTAAAATATATCATATATTTGTTTTGTTTTTAAATACGGATGATCGTGCATTCCTTAGACTATTTGAACTTTTTAATAATATTATATAAATAAAGTTCCAAAATAGCTATGTTTTCCTTTTATTAGCTTGATTTTAATTTGAATTTCGAAAATATTCGTTCGAAGTTTCAAGTCAAAGCAGTAGGCTATCTCGAAAATGACACCGAGGACCAAGAAGTGCCGCTTGAAGATTACGAATGCGCTGATTTCCCATACGTTATTTACCCCAATAAACTAGAATTTGATATGCAGCGTTCTGAACAAAGAAGTTTAATGGTGGCCATTCATAATTACAACCAAAAATGTGTAGAGTTCCGTTGGCAAAAGTAAGCAATCCGTTTCCAAAAACTGAAGTTCTATATTTCTACAATTTCACCTTTGTAACTCTATTTACTATAAAAAAAACATATGAATTAGCTACTTCATTAGCGATTTGTTCGAAGTCACCTTTGAGCCGAATGTATTCCGCCTAAAGCCACATCATACGAAACTTTGCATTGTGAATATGCGTGTTTTCGAAAGGGCGCTTCACTTTAAACGCATTCCATTAGCATTGGAAGTACATCGGGTATTCGATAAATCAACTAAACTTGCAAAGGAACTATTGGAGGAAGTGGAATCCATTGATGATCCCAAATGGAAGGAGTCCAGCTACATGATGCATATATTTTTGCATCTAAATGTGAAAGTAAATTTTAAGCCCGAAGAACCAATAAATATAGCTTGGGAACTGTTGCCACCGAAACGTGAGCGTTCAAAAACTTCAACTACAACAATATTTGAAAAACTATATTGGGATTATTTGTCAGAGTCCAATTTCATGCGACCGAAATCGTCTGCTGAAATAAATGATGAACTCAGCTATGCTGAAGTCCTACGCTTGAATGCAGGTCCATTGCCACTTGTTAAAACCATAGACCTTAATCGCAAGTATGAATTATGTTTCCTTTGTGTTTATCGCATTTTAAATTTACAATTTCTATCTTTTTCGTTAATTATGCCACGTGATGTATTGCTTATGCCTATTGCAGTGGTATATTGCGTATTATCAGTCAACTAATCGCCGACTCCCTGCATGATTTGGCAAAGAATTGGCGTTTCATTCCAATTGAATTTGCTGAAGACCCACAATAAAGTATTCAATAGCGCCTGCGCATGTTATTCCAATATAATGACATCGGTAGCATCGAATCTCTTTGTAAACACCTTTGATCGGTTAATCTATTAACAAACAGATATGAAAAAATGTTATAAGTCGGAGAAAAACTAAATAAATACAACAACTGACCTAAAATTTGACTTTCGTAAGCGTTCCAAATATCGTTCCACTGCGATGGAAGGCAGGAAAAATTTACGCACTTCTTTGGGTACTTTATCCATAAGACTACGGGCCTATGAAATGGAAGAATAATGTGGCGGAGTATACAAATTAATTAAAAACAATTAAGAACGTTAAGTTCGGTTGCACCGAAGCTATAATACCCTTCACAAATACTAAAGATTCCATACATGAACTTGATTTTGATCTCGTCGTTTGACTGACAACAAAAACGGACCCACTAACCGACAGACGGACATTGGTAAATCGTTATACTCATGCCCATTCATTCTGGGTGCTTCAAACTGTTCAGTTATTATTAAAGAATATTTTAATAAAAAAATATTTACCTTTTCCAAGTGTTGATGCGCCACAGATGCCACCTCAAAAATACACTCTTCTACACCTTTGTCATCAACTTTGTCCCGCACTATGCGCTCCTGGCTGACACCATGTTTGATTAACAATTCTTGTGGTATATTTAATGCTTGATTCCGTCCTTTATATGGTATCGCTCTCAAAAGTGTTGCAATACCTTGAGCTTTGCCTAAATGGGAAACCGCATGGTCCACCTGTACATCCTTAATTCCATTTAATTCAACTAAAAGATGAAATAGTGATGAAAAAACCTGATCGGCATACTCTTCTAATTGTTTTACTGTAAAGAATGGTTGGTTCAATGGTCGATCACGTGCCGTGACTAAGCGCTTTAAATAAATTTTGCTCAGCTTGTTTGAATCTACGGTCTGTAAGGCAAAATAAGCGTGCTAATAATAATTAACTAAGACATAATAATAATTGTAAGTAAACATACATTTTTTAGTTCCCGTAAAACTGGATGATCGGCAACGTAAGAACCCTCTTTAGAGAAGCATTTATCAATTGAATCATACCAAAACTTCAATTTTAATTTAATAATATGCTCTTCAGACACCTAGAAGTAAACAAAAACATGAGTATATGAATCACTTTAGCACTGCGCTTCCTCTTACCTTGGCACCACAATTGGCCACCTCTACATTGAACGCTCTCAACGCAAATGCGTGGCGTCGATGACCACCATTCAATAATAACGTGCATAAATAGTTCTCATAATCATTTTTCCTGCAATAAAATAACTATGTGAATATAATTTTGATTTTATGTAACATACGGGCATGCAATGAAAACAGCAGGAACTCTTCTAATACTCACTCCACCAAATTAATGCAGTACTGTGCCGTAAACATTTCGTTTGCCAATTTCTTTTGTGTGCAATAGGTTGCACCAGTTTGTTGTAGTAGACATTTGTGCAGATTTTTTATTGAATTTACACCTTTCAATAAATGCCGCATCTTAAATTGTAGTGGATTGAAATAATTTTGTTTATACTTTTTTGAGGTTATGGCGTAGCTGTCAAAGGAAACAGCTGATTGGGTATTTTTTAGGGTATTATTTGCAGCGGGTATTTGCGTCGGTCGGGTGTTTCGGAAACGGAAAACTATAACTAACTGGCGGGCAAATAAATACATTCGGTATTAATCAAAAATATATGTAGTGCAAATGAAACGCAGCAACGCAACAGCTGTACAGAAATTTACATATATGGAGAAAGAAATATAAAATGTAAGTTATTAGCCCTTTAATGAAATTACTTAGGCTTAACAATTACATATACATATAATATTTTTCACATACGTTGAGTTGTGCAATAAAAATTCAGAAAATATATTCAGCTCTGATCAACACGAAGAAGGCTGTCGCCGTTAGTCTACGTAACCGGAATGCACCCGGACTTTCTTTATCCGGTGAAGGACTGTCAAAATGTGCAGAATTCTGCCGCTACAACAACAACAACGAAGAAGTCAATAAGTTTCATGAAAAAAGTCGGCCCTTCTGGGTAATCTCGAAACTTGAGAAGTGCTTGTTAAAGAATTATTATACAGAATCATAGAAATTGTTAGTCAGTATCATATTATTAATGATTTTAGTTCAATATCCGATTGTCATGAAATATTCATACTTTCATCAGTATTATGTAAGTAATAATGCAACTTTTACACATTTTTTATCGAAGTTACCAATTTGCATTGACATTACCCTTTGGTAATTAAAATCATTTATTTATTTAAAACTAACTCTACGTATATCGTAACAATTATATTGCAGAAATAACATATGATTACTTTAACTTAACGGAAAGACCTATTAACTACTTATTTAAAGATTTATTAAGGTCACATATTTGACTTTGACTACTTGTGCGAATAACTAAATCTACAAAAAACTAGTACGAATGCAATTTTATTTATATCCAAAAACCCTTTCTTGTGGATAAAATGAGATTGTACTTATTTAAGCAATACATTCCAGCTTAAGCAATCGTTTTTCCAAGCCATGGTTGCAACTTCAGTCTAAGAGTCCATGCTCAATAACTGTCTCATCACTCTTATAATGTGCCTCACAGAATTCTGCCATACGCATGCAAGCCTCCTTCATCATGTCACCAGGAACTGTCAAAATTATGCGCACAAAATTCGGGCACTCAAAGCAGGCACCCGGCAGGCAAAATACACTCTGCTCATTCACCAATTCTTGCACGAACTGCGTATCGGACTTGAAAGCTGGAAAATGTTCGATATCGATGCCCACCATCATGTACATAGCGCCGTCCGGCATAATCGGATTAAGGCCACGTACCTTCTTCAAAATGCGATAAGCCAAACGTGCATTCGCCTACAATAAAGATATGTATTGTTATTTATTTTTAAAATTTCAACCAAAATAACCAACACTTACCGAGAGCACATTGATCACACTGTCGAAGAAGCTTTTTGGTGTATTCTCCAACATATCGGGCAGTGCGCCCTGCACTATGCTATTGGAGCCCAAAATGCGGCCGCACATGTTCTTCAAGCCAACCACAGCTTGAGCCAAACGGTTTGCACGATCGTGCACGATTACCCAACCCATACGCCAACCGGGTACCAGAAAACGTTTTGTGGTGCCACTGCATGTGAGTACCGGCACATTTTTAGACAGACTACTAATGGCTATAAACTTGGAGCCGGGAAACACCAAGTGCTCGTAAATCTGAAAAAAAAAATTAAAAATTATATGCGCTTTAATTGTGAAGAATTCTACATTAACTAACCTCGTCCGCTATTATGGGCAAATAATTGCGTTCACAAATGACCAATATGTCCTCCAGATGCTTCTGATTAAATACACTGCCACATGGATTACTTGGGTTATTGATTAGCAGCGCTGCTGTTTTCTCGTCAATCAAACTCTCTAACTGCTGCAGATCCGCCTCCCATTGACGTTCCGGCAACAAATCGTAATAACGTATTTCGATGTCCAAACCTTCGGCTAAAGTTTGATATAAACAGAATCCAGGGCGTGGTACGAGCAAATTTTGTCCACTGTCGCAAAGTGCCAGTATGCAGTACTCCAGCGCCGCCGAGCAACCGCTGCACATTAGAATGTTCTCCGTTTTTATCTCTTCGGCGCTCTGGTGTGCACTATATTTTGCGATGGCCCGTCGCGCCTCTTCGTGACCCTGTGAGTGGGCGTAGCCATTATATTTGCCGCCTTCAATGCACCGCTGTACGGCCAGCATGGTTTCATCGGAGGCGCGTAGGTTGCCGAACGTCGTTGGATCACCTGGTATGATTGTTATATTTATGCAATAAAAATGCAAATAATTTAATTATTAGCAATAATTTATTAGTTTAATTTTTTGTTTATAAATATATTGTATAAACATTGTAAAAAACAATTGCGTCAACTGCTGCCGATTAACTTTTATAGAAAAACGCTCTAATTAAAGGCTCGGCTTGCTGCCATTAACATTCAAATTGGCTGTGAGATATGCAGCTACGAACATACTTATTGTGCAATATTTTATATAACAAAATTAAAATGTATTGATCTAAGTACTTTGTTGCATTTTTGTTAAAAGGGCATTTGCTTCGGTTGCACTGAAGGAATATTACAAATAAACAATTTCCATACATTAACTTGATTTTGATCGGTCCGTTTGTATGGCAGTAGAGTCTAAGCGATAACTCAACAAGGGAGGTCCGATAAAAATTATGCAATAAACGAAAAAAGAAAATTTAAAAAAAGGAGAATTTATTTCTAATTCTCTATTAAGCACGATACCCTTGATCGAACCATGCTCTAACTTCTTTAACCAGTTCGAAAGAAATTAATTTTCTGAAATTCAGTAGGTCACAAAAACATCCCCAATTGGGTTGAGGCTGATCGACTTCGCCGGGGCACGAAATATGGTTATCTGTAGTGCTAGATTCCAGCATAGGTAAATTCTCCATTGCTCCCTGGCTGTCTCCGGATCGAAAAGCCACCAACCAGATCGATCATGTTGTGATAGACGGGAGACACGTCTCCTGTGTTTTAGACGTGCGTACGTTCCGAGGTCCTAACATAGACTCGGATCACTATCTTGTTGCAGCCAAGATACGCATCCGCCTCTGTGCAGCAAAAAACGCACATCAACAAACACAAGAAAGGTTCGACGTCGAGAAGCTGCAATCACAACAGATAGCCGAACGATTTTCTACTCGACTTGCATTCTTGCTCTCTGAGAGCACTCGTCAACAACTCGGTATAAGTGGGACAGCATTTCCAGCTCCTTATGCTCTTTATGCAGCTGCAATCGAAACCATTGATTTTCGGAAAAATGCAAAAAAATAGCTGGTACGAGGATGGAAGATCACACTTTCGCTTTGAAGGTTTTCGATTCAGTACCCGCCGGTGGAAGCAAAGGAAGAGGAAAACATCCACTCCGTCGAAGAGATCAGGTGGAGAAGGACCTGGCTGCACTCGATATCTCACGCACAAGTTAATTTTTACATTAAGTAAAAATTAGTCAAAAGAATATATTTTGAGCGGCACCGGAATGTGTACTCTTTATTTATACTCTTAAGACTAACTTATTACATCGTTCTTACTCACTAGTTAATAGTTTGTTTAGATACAGATTATATTATTTGTTTAGGTTTGTTTACATATACATATGTATATTGTTTGCTTAGATACATTTGTTTTGTTTTAAGATAAGGTTTGAATACCACCTCAATGTTATTTTGATACTTGTTCGTTTAGGATTGTTTGTGATAGTGCATTTCAATTGTTCCAACTCAAGGTTGTTTTGATGCCTTCTGTGTACTGAAACAAACGATTGTTTTGTTGTTTGTTACTATTATAAGGAATACGTTCCTTAACTCACGCTCTGTCAATACAAGATCGTGAATTTTTGATACGTTATCTTCCGTGGTACAATTTTCATCAAAAACCCAAGTGGAACAACGTTAAAATTTATTAAACCAAATTTCACCATCGAAAGAGAATAGTCACCATATATGTATGTACAATTTCCAAATGCTCTTCAATCTTCGAGGCGTGTTGTTATATAATTTCGTTTTTGACCAATGACAGAAAATAACAACTTTAAAAGCTTAAAAAAATTTCTATAAAAAAAATCATATTTTTTATTTCGCACACTACTGTAGGCAGCAATAGCTCAAGCACGAGCTACACACATGCCTGTCTGCTAATGAGCTAGCAAAATGCGCCCTGCATTTGCATACACGAGCAAATTATTGCTGCGAAGTGTAATCCAAGTATGCCGCGCTCCAACTAGATGAATATCTATAGGGCTAGTCGAAGCTAGTGGCAAACCTGAAACGCAAACCTGTACCGGCTAAGCACACATATTAACGGTAACCGATAACTGTAGCGCAAACGCGCAGTTTCTACAGAAAATAAAAGTGCCAGCACAAGTTCACTGATAACATTTCCAAAGAGCACACAAATCGCACAGGCTCGCAGCAGAAAAGTCTTCGAAAACGGCACAAAAATGGGTGTACCAGCAGGTGAAGCAAAAAAAAAAAAGAAAAACAAAAACAATATGCACACACAGCTTGTACAGATCACTGGGGCAACTTTTTATGTTAATTACGCAGCGGACAACTATCGAGAATAATTCTGGATTTGAATAAACAACAAACAAGTTCGCAAAACTTTGGAAAGTCAGGCAGATTATGGATTTATGAATATTCAGCCAAGTGTGCCGCCGCGTCATTAGAGGCTGTTTGGTCGAAAGAATGTTGCGTAAAAAAATGTATAAAAAAACAAAAACAAATTAACAACAGTAGTAAGTCACTTTTTTTCTACAACAAAATAACAACAACAGTAGTAAATAACTTTTTTTCAACAACAATAACATAACATATTGCACCTGTTCACACAAAAGTCTCCACATCACCACCGCGAGCATAAATGGCCAGCGGAGCAACGAAAATTGAGTGGAGCGCTGTGAGCGCGTTTTTGAGTTGCTTACCTCTGCGCTGATTGGTCGTTCGAAGAAGGTGTGTACGCCACAATGGCGCAGCATACAAGCACACATGCATACATACATATATTCTTAAGCACATGAATATGCAAATTAAGTATGAATAATATGTCGCTAATTTTTGTTTTTTTTTATTAAATACAAAATTAAAAATCTTTCTACAAACTTTTAAAGGTGTGTGTATATATGTAAAGCAAATATTGAGGGTAATTTCCAGAAGCTGGCGAATATGGCGGGCGAAAGAATTACAACTTTCGATGATATTGGCACTGATTTTGAGGTTTTGCTACATTTTTAGCGTCGTTTTCGCAATATCTGGTTAGCAACCATCAGTCAGTTAAGTTCTGGTAAACTTTATCAAAAGGAGTCTTAGTTAAGTTAACGAGAACTTTACCGAAAGAAGGAGTCTTAGTTTAGTTAACCAGAACAGATTGGTAGATGGTTGCTAACCAGACATTGAGACAACGGTCCTTAATTCCGCAATTCTACCGCTACAACAACACAACGCCGCTTAAATTATTCCTCTATATGTTTATACATGAGTTATTTTTTAACTATCTAACGGTTTATTACATATTTACCTACATATGTATGTAAACGGTTAGTCGCGCATGATCACCTGTCGTACGGTGTAACGCGATCGGTTAGTTACTTATCGTAGGTTAGTTTCCAAGCGATCATACATATGTATATACATACACACATATGTACATCTATATGTGCATATGTATGTAGTTATTAGTTGAAAGAATATATTTCAGCATTATAGACGCTTCATTATATCAAAGTGCTATATCTAATTAGAATTATGGAAGCAAAATAGTTTAAAATTTGAGTATAGTAAATCCTTTTAGGATAGTGTTAGTTTTTGGCGTACCCGAAACCCTCTATCTAGACTATCTAGACAAAGGCACTGTGAAGTGCTAAAGATTAATGCGACTTCGCCTGAATAGATGGACATTGAACCGCACGGCAGGGCCATAAATAGAAAATCGGGGATCATGGAGCATATTGGATATTATATTATTTATTTTTGAGAAAAAATTTATTCCATTTTATTAACATATGTTAAATTGATATTGATCGGATATGCATAATTTTAAATTATATATCTAATTATTGTTATTAAACTATAGCAAATCCTCAAAAAATTCTGACCCAGAAGTAATTGTCCCCGAACTTGTCTCTCTGTCCATCGCTGCCGCTCCATATACTATATGTAGAATTTCAAAAGCTTTGAAGCTTACTAAATGGGTTAAGTGGGTTTCAATAAATTGTTTTTTTTTATCGTTTTATTAAATTCTACTACACCTATAGAATATTGTCCTAAATCTTCCAGTTGATCAAAGTAATAGTTTTGGAGAAACTGCCTTGGGAACCTGTGCGCACGAGGCTAGCTAAGCTAAGTGCGCCGTCTTTAAACGCGTTTTTCTCGAAACTGAGTTTTTGATGTCGGTTGGCAAGATTTCTCGAGTACCACTCTACCGATCTTCATGAAATTTTACAGAGGTCTCTGAGATTCAATGCTTAAAGACTTCAAAGAAGGATTTTTTTCGATTAGAACTATTTGAAAAAAAAAAATGTCGCGAAATGTTTACTGAAATTTTAATTTTTTTGTAAAAATGTCCAAAAGTTACAATTTTCTTTTTTTACCTTTGTCCAAGTTCTAAGTTAAGGTTTTAACTAAAATACGTATTTTTCACTTTAGATGATCCTGTAAGGATTAGCCTGCCAACGCGGACGAATCTTTTTCCCGAGGGGTCACCGGAAATGGCGTCGCAATGACCCAGTTTGAATTTTTTTCCAAAAATTTTAGAATAGTGTATATTTGTAACAATTCAACAATTTTTTTCTCATATAAAAGATTAAATATTTTATTAGAAATTTGGGGTGACAATAAAATATTTAATTTTTTATATGAGAAACAAATTTTTGAAAAAATGCTGTTTTTACCCGAGGAAACCCCTGTCACCCCTTAACGTATGTTTATAGCTTCCTATATCTTCAATATTTATGAAAGTTTAAAAAATACTGTTTCAGGTTTTCACGAGTGCCATGACCATAAAAAATCAGAATAATCGACATTGTTAATCAGTAATTAGCATCACCCACTATACTAGTTTAATTTTGTATATGTGATTATTTTTTTTATAAACCATTTTTTTAGATTAATTTTTTAATAAAATATTTTTTATAAAATAATCAAAAATACATTTTGGAAATATGTATGTATATATATTTTTAAATATCTAGAAGTAAACTTTTTTAAGTAAAATTCTTTAAATATTTTTGTTTTTTTAATTACTGGAATTAAATTTTCTTTAATTTTTACAATATAGTATTATATGATAATTTTTTTTTTTGTTTTTTTTTTTTGTTTTGATAACACAGATTTTTCCAATAGCAAAGATTTCTTCATCCCACATGCAACAATTATATTTAAAAAAATATAAATATTTTACACCCAAAAATAGCTACTCACCAATAGATAGCGGTATCATTGGCTTGTCAGGATTCGGTTTGATTTTCAAGGACTCCACAATGCCACGTATGCGGTTGTGTGTTCTTGCGGAGATTTTCGAAGCTTTGATATTCCATTCTCTGCGTACATTTTGGTTCAGCTTCTGAGCGCCATTGCTGTGTTGTGGGTCCTTGGTTAGGTTGTTATTTTCGGTGTTGATGGTCGAAATATTACGCTCCAAACCGCTTGCCGGCATTATCACACAACAAAGGATATATGTAATAACTTATCTTATTCAATTATTAGTTTAACATGCAAAAACAAATTTTAATTGCACAATGTTCGCCGAAAATCACTGTGACACTGTCACACTGCAAACGCTCAAAGCAAAAGTTTTTAAATTTTATGTATTCTACATAAATATATTAAAAGTCTTTCAATATTTTTATGATTTAACATTTGTCCTTTTTTATATTCTAATTTAACATTTGTCTTTTATCTTTTTATATGCTAATTTAACATTTCACAACAACACTTCACATTTAAAAACAATTAGTCCTTCGCCACATAAAATCCATAAAGTGACGATACGATTATATACGTACATAAATACACGCTTGTAAGGATCTCTTTTTGTGTCTCGCTGGAGATTTGCACCGATTATGATTATCACCGATTATTTGCTAGAGGAAATCTGCTCCGCTTTTACTTCGACCGTTGTTAGTTAAGTTCTTGCCTGAATTAAACTGATCTGCTGGTCTGGTAAGTGTGTGCTTTTAAAGGAAAATATTAAAATAAATACAAATCAACATTTCCACTATTGTTGTTGTAGCGCTGGCAAACGCGCGTTTGTGCGTATGTGCGCTCATATACAATTGTATGTGTGTGTGTATATCGTTGTATACATGCGCCTGCCTCTATGGTGTTCAATAACTGTTCTACAACAACAATAACAACACAATTTCAGTTGACACATTAACACCGGCCACACCAACACCATTAAGCTATCAACTAACCGACATCCAAGCCGCCCAGCCGAGCAGCCAACCATCCAAGTAAGTCGTCAGTCCGCCAGCCGCACTGCTCGTGTTGCTGATTTGAATACCTGTCCGGATATATAGCACACCACACGTATGTGAGCGTGTGTTGTTGCAGCGCTTACTCAAAATATGCCGATATTTATTCGCATTTTGATTTCGCATTTGAATATATCTACATATTTGCAGAAATATCATTTAATGTGGCGTGCGTTCGCGATATCGCAACGTACGAAGTGCCGAGCGGTAATCAAGTACGGCCGAACGTTCGCTGCCGACACGAATGGCACTCGTCTCGTACTTATAAAGTGTTAACATTTTTGCTCGGTTTGATTTCACAGTTAGCGTATTGAAGCGTGGCGATAGAATTTCTTCTCCATTTCTTTTGACTAACTTTTTTTTTACTTATTTTTGGCGCGAAAAGAATGGAAAAATTGCAAGGTGCAGAATGAGCATTAGCATCTTCGTCTAACTGCTATGTTTGAGGAAAATAAAGTATCCGATACAGTGCCTCATACTAATATTCACGTAGCGTTTAAGGATCGAGAATGTCTTCCATGTGATTTTTAAATGAATATTCGACTGTCATCAGCATAATATATTTGCAAATGTTTTAAGCTTCTGCTAAAAAGAAACCAGTTAATTTTAATCAGTAAAATGTTGCGATTTACATATTTTTACATACATACCAGACTTCATAGTTTTGAATTCAAGATTCCCGCTTATCTAAGTATTTTCTATTTAAAACGATTACTTGTTATACAACCGCCTTAAGTCACGCTTATCTTACGTGACTCGAAAATTAAGAATTTTTGTTTCGTTAAAAGTTGTAACCACATATAGGTAGGTAGGAGTGCAGCCTCTTTCGGGCTCAATTAGCACCAGCTGTGCCATTTTGATGTACTAGTCGTAGACCTTTTTATATTTGCTATCACGTTTCGCCTTCTCTTTCAAAGCATTTTGTGGTTTCGATGAAGCTATTAATGTCCGATATGCTTTTTGTAGACATCCATTCAAGGTTTGGTGCTTGATACATTCCAAAAGTTCTGTGTCGGATCTGTGATAGGGCTGGGCATTCACAGAGAAAGTGGATAATTGTTTCCTTATTCCCTGCAATTTCGCAGCCTCGGCAAATATTGTTGTAGGGCATGCCCATTTTGGACGCATGTTCTTCAAATGACCTGTGCCCTGTTATGGTAGCAGTTACTCTGTAGTTACTTTTCCTGAACCTATTTAATAACTCGTCTACTTTTTCGTTGCCGAAAATGTTCCTGTGACCGGGAACCCAGAACAAGTCTAGGTGGAGCTTGTCTTTTAGTGAGCTGAGTGCTTTCTTGCAATTAAGGACTGTGCTGGAATTTGTCATGGGCGACGACAAGGCCAGGAGAGCCGCCTGGCTATCTGTGTATATTGCTGCTTTATGCATTCTCTCGAAGTTTTTCAATAGAACTTGGCAGACCTTCTCTATGCCCAGTATTTCCGCTTGGAAGAAGCTAGCTGAGTACGGTAGACGAATGGAGAGAGAAATGTCCAGATCATCGGAAAATACTACCGTGTCTACTCCTTAGACCATTTTGGACCCGTCCGTATAGACTGAGATGGTATCTTCCTCCGCTATTATGCCCCTTCTCCATTCTCATCTAGAAAGTATCCTCACCTGGAAGTATCTATGGAAATCCAGCATTTGGAGAATGTAGTCTTATATATTAGCGTTGAGTTGGTTTGGGATATAACGATGTTCATAATTCTTCTGATTCCAACCACCCAATTCTTTTATTCTTATTGCAGAACATGCTGCTATTTTGTGAATAAAGATGTCTATGTGTAGTTGACTTAGTAAGGCAGTTAAATTTTTTGCATAAAATTACTACTTCAAATAAAAGTCTCTCTTTTGTAAGTTGGCTTAAAACAAATTCAATAGCTACATACATTATGTAAGTGCCAAAACCGAACAAAATAAACAAAAAATTTAATAAACAAAAAATGTAATAAAAAAATATATAAAAAAATGGATAAATACTTCAATTTAAAAAGTATTAATTAAAGAAATAAAACAACAATTAAAAATAAAAAATGTAAACAAAAAAAACGGAAACATAAATTAAAAAAAGGAAATTATCAAAAA